>NC_034606.1:39920452-39976139 GCF_900095145.1 Mus pahari
AGCCACACATCTGCTGTCACCCTGAGAGCCATTGCCATCCTCCTGTCTTCAGTTCACAGCCTTTTATCCTGCCTAAATATCCTGCACTGTTCGAATAATCACGTCATGGAAGAAACTGTCCCTGGACTTGTCTGAGACATTTGGGCTCTGGTCATGACTGGGGCTCAACTGTCAGTAAAAGTGTATGACCAGCTCCTTAATACCTGCAAAGCCTGCTGGTGGGTAGAAACGGAGAGAAGGCCTAGTGTCCACATGGGAGACCAGGATGCCTGAGGTAGAAGGGGGTAGAGACCACTCTCTTCTCCCTATAGATGGAAAAAGGAAGATGGATGGATCCTTTCTCTTTTGAAGATATCATAGAAGACCTTGGTTTCTTTTAATAGACTTGGGTTTGTTTGTTTTTTTTTTTTGTGGCTTTAGTGAAAATAAATCTAAGGACTAGAACGTTTATAAAAGCATTGTATTCCCCCCCCCCAACACGTTTGAATTCAGTTTCTGTAAAAAGGAACGAAACGTTCATTGTTGCCACACATGAAACCAGAATAATACTTGTGGCATCCTGGTGGTGATGTCCCAGTGGCACATGAGATCCTGAGAGCAAGCCTGCTCATGGGCCAGGACGGTCCTCTCCATCATCCGTGGTCGGGTTGGACAAGTCTCACCGTCAGCTTCCATCTCCCCTCCTCAGACTTGTCAGAGATAGCTCGCAGCGTGTCTGCTTTCTTGGTACCGTGGGGCTGCACAGGACTCTCCTCCATCCTGAACCTCACCATCTTCAGGAGTTCCGCCGGACCTGGTCACAGAAGATCATCACATCTGAGTCTGTTGATTGTTGACGTTCCCTCACAGAGTGACACTTGCCTGAGTATCCCATCACCCCTCCGAACCCACTGCATGTCCCTGTCCCCTAATTGAACATGGCCTCAGGGTCTCTGAGAGAGGCCAGAGTCCATATGAGAGGAAGAGTTAGGAGAGGGTTTCCATCTTCACAGCCATGGGGGAGGCCAGCATCCCAGCTGGGTGCAGACCTCCCAAGGTAGCTTCTTTAAGGTCATTTATGCTCCTGCCCCCAAAGCCCTCTCCCATCGCTCTGTAAGTCTAATAAACTCATTAGTTCCCTAGGGGTGAACTTTGGTACGCTCCTACCTTGACTTGGCAGTGGGACTTTATGAGGAGGAGATAGACTTTGCCTAGACTCCTCACCTTCCACACCTAGAGAGAACTCTCAGGACTCATGACCACACAGCCCCTGGTTCTACCTGGAGAACGTCAGGACTCGGAATATGTCCGTTCATTCTCTCCCTAGTTAAACAAAGTGTTAGCAGGTCAGCGTACACAGAGTATTGGGAACATTCATGTCAGGGTGTAGATCTTTAGAGCATTGCCTGCAACGAAGCTGGTGATCTGTTTGGCATGATGGGGGACTATGGTGAGAGAAGGGCCTTGTAGACCTTTCCTTAAGAACTATTTGGGTTTATTGAAAAAAAAGGGGGGGGGGAATCAGAAAGTACCGAGAATTCCCACGAACGGACCTCCCCTAGGCGTAAACTCCTGCTCTGTCAGCCCAGTGGCGCTGCTCTTTATAGTCAACAAACCCAGCCTGACATATTTCCATCACTCCATGACCTCAACTTCCACCGGGGTTTGGCACTCAACATGCTGTGGGGTTGACACCCATAGAGACACCATGGGAGTCTCACACAGGATGACTTCATCTCCTTCGATGTCTGCCTCTGCCTGTTCATGCCCCATCACACATCTCTGGCGACCAGACGACCTTTCTCCTCACCCACTTTTTTTCCCTTTACACTTGTTCGTGAGTGTGTGTGCATGTATTTGTTCATGTGTGCATGTCTATGGCATTGTGCTGTGAGGGTATATGTGTGTATGTGTGCCTCTGTGTGTGTGTGCATGTGTCTGTGTCTGTGTGTGTATGGGTGTCTATGTGTTGGGGGAAGGGTGTGTGGGAGTGTGTGTGTGTGCAAGTGTATGCATGTGTGGTGTGTGCATGCAAGTGTGTGTGTGCAAGTGTATGCATGTGTGGTGTGTGCATGCAAGTGTGTGCATGTGTTTGTGAGTGTGTGTGTGTGTGCATGTCTATATGCATGGTGTGTGTGTGTGTGTGTGTGTGTGTGTGTGTGTGTGAATGTAAAGGCCAAGAGACAATTTTGGTTCTCATTCTACACATACCACCTACCTTTTTCTTTCTCTTTTTGAACAGGAATCTCTCACTGGCCTGAAATTTGCCAAGACAGAGGGGCTAGCTAGCCAGTGAGCCCCAAAGACCCACCTGTCTCTACCTCCTCAGCATTGGAATTAAAGTGCATGCCCCATGCTGGGCTTTTTGAAAACAAGGCTTAGTTTGTTGTGTTTAACTATGTGTATATATATATGTGTGTGTGTGTGTGTGTGTGTGTGTGTGTGTGTGTGTGCATGTGAATGCCTGTGCTGGCAGAGGGTAGAGGTGTCAGGTTACTCCTGGAGCTCATGTCATGAATGGGGCTAGAAGGGTGGGGGGTTAGGGTGGGACGGTGGAGGAGTGAGGAGGGGGGGGGAGGGCAGCTCCCTGATGTGCATGCTGGGAACTGAACTTGTGTGCTCTAGAAGAGCAGTAAGGGCTCTTAGCCATAGAGCCATTGCTCCAGCCTGATGCTGGGCTTTTTAAAAATGCAGGCTCTGGGGATTGAATTCAGATGTTCCTGCTTGCAAGGCATGCGTGTCACCAAGCAGACCATCCCGGGCCTCTCTCCCTGTCTTCTTCTCTCATAGTGTTCAGCCATATTACCTGTCGACTTTCACATTGACTTCTTTCTCGTAGTCATTTGGGTTTCCTTTGGTGGACCCATCATTTCCTTTTAGAACGGACGAACACCCCAGGTTCTGCCTAAGCCAGGGTTTCTCTGTCTACCAACAAAAGAACACCTTGACGTCTCCCAAGTTTGAGATCCAGGGATACGTCTACCAGCAACCTCTTTCATGAATCTGACCGACTTGCAATTCATTTGAATAAACACCATGGCATGCGCTTGCAGGCTGTAGCCTATCTTGAGCGAGTCTTCCAGAGTGGCTGCATCTGGGTTCTCATCCAAAAATGAATGAAGTCTCTTGGTGCTTGAAGTCTTTACTCGACGAGGCCAGGACCCGGTGCTCCCAGAGTCGAGGTCCACAGGCTGAGGACTGCAGCTAGCCCAGGGTGGGGAGGTGGGGAACGGGCGCTCCTGCTTTGCTCATTGGTGAAGGGTCCTAGGTTTGGCAGTGGTTATGGTTGGGAGCCCAGAGGCTTAGGCTGCAGCTTGGTAATCAAGGGCCCCCTCCATATTCCCCATGGTGGTTCTCGATGATGAGAGATAGTCCTTGGTTCCAAACTGTTTACTGAGGACCGTACCTCTCAGGATGGACTCGAGATGAAATACCTTTTGCAGGGAAGAATGTCTGGAAAGCTTATTGGCGAAACCCTCAGGGCCTCTAGGTACCTCATTAGCATGGAGAACTCGGTTCTGGGCCTGTGGTTAACAGTGGGTGTCTTCTTCAGTCACTTTCCACATGTTTTTCAGAGACAGTCCCTCGCTGAACCTGAAACTCACAGACTTAACTAGCTTGGCTGGGCAGTAAACCCCAGGGGTCCTCCTGTCTGCCTTTCCAGGGCTGGGATTACAGATGTGTGCCACACCTGGCTTTACATGGGCACTGTGCATCAAACTTGATCTTCATCCTTTGTGTGGCAAGCAGTTCACCAACAGAACCTTCACCCCTGCCTCTGCCCCTCCCCCTCCCCTCTGAAACATGATTATGTGGAATACCGAACTCTTTGTCACAGGGGTTTTCCTCTCAATTTTTTAAATGCTTCTTTCTGGTGACTTTCTAAAAAACCGGACATGATGTTGGTTTTTGCTCCTGCACAGTCCAGATTTTTGTTACTTTGATTTATTATTGTTATTTTCTTGATGTTTGGTGCAGTTTAAATACTATATACTTAGGTGTAGGGAGTTTTGTTTTGTCTTTTAAAACATTAATTATTTTATGAGGGACACACAGTTGGTTGATTGGTGGGTTGGATTTTAGTTTTTGAGATGGGGTTTCTCTGTGTAGCCCTGGCTGTCCTGGAACTTAAGAAGCAGACCAGGCTGGCCTCGAACTCAGAGCTCTTCCTGCCTCTGTCTTCTGAGTGCTAGAATTGAAGGTGTGTGCTACCACCACCCAGCTGGTTTTGTTCTTTAACGTATTATATTTCTGACAAAATAAGACAAGGGTGAATGAGTGTTTCTGCCTGCAGAAACACTCCGGTCTGGATTCGCACTGAAGAGCAGGAACTCCTAAAAGGGAAAAGGGCTGCGAAAAGAAATATGGAGGCCTTGGCAAGAATTCTGATCAAGGCTCAATTTTTTTATTGATTGGACTTGCTTAAGTACAAGGAAGGGTTAGGAAGGGTTCCCAGCATACCCTTGAGTCCTTTGAAGTTGCCGCGGTGGTCCGAGCGATGGTGGGGCAGTCCTAGCGATGGTGGGAAGTCCGAGGGCACTGCATTCTGGGAGATCTGGGTAGCACTCTGGTATGCCTGTGCGCCTATGGAGGGGGAGTGGTTAGTGGAGGTGGGAGACCCCAACAGGTGAACATTAAGGTTTTCACGCCCCTTGTAGTCCTGTCATGAAGGATAGTATTAGTCAAGGGTTCTGATACTATGGCAGAATGCCAAAGAACTTAACAAAGAGAAGGGGTTTGCTTGGTTTCAATCCATGGTCAGTTGGCTCCATTGATTTTGGACAGTGGTGAGTATGTTGTGTTTAGAATGCGCATGAGAGGAGACCTCTCATCTCACAGCATCCAGGAAGCGGGAGAGCGCCGCTGACGGACTTTACTTGGGTCCCTGATCTGCGTGGAACGGGTCTCTGGTTGCAGGTGTGCATAAAATTTGCATTCTAATTAGATGCATAAAATGTTCGATAAAGCTGCTCCATACTAACTCTGCTTTAAACTCTTTTATTAGGAGTGAAAGAAATGGCTCAGCAATTAAAAATGTGCTGTTTTCTGTACAGCGAAACCCTGTCTCAGAAACAAACAAACAAACAAACAAGAAAGTTCTGTTCTCGAAAAGAACTCAAGTTCAGCTCCCAGAACCTATATCAGGCAGCTTGAAACTGCCTGCGACTTCAACTTGAGGGATCCAACTTCCTCTTCTGACAAATTCAGGCATCTATAGTCACATATCCAACCCACACACAGATACATACATGCAGACACAGACAAAGGCTCAGAGAGAGAGAGAGAGAGAGAGAGAGAGAGAGAGAGAGAGAGAGAGAGGCTCTAACAGACACACACTCACACACTGACATACAATAGACATAGACACACAGAGACACACTCACACAAATGCAGACATACACACAAAGACACACAGACTCAGACACATACACACAGACACAGATACAGAAACACACACAGAAAGAGACAGAGGCACAGGCACACACACATACACACAGACACACACACACACACAGAGACAGACACTGTGGTGGTTTGAATACACTTGGGCCATAGAGAGTGGCACTATTAGAAAGTGTGACCTTATTCGAGGAGGTGTGGCCTTGTTAGAGGAAGTGTAACACTGAGGAGGTGGGACTTTGAGGTCTTAAATATTCAAGCTACACTCAATGTGAAACATATTCTGTCTCCTCCTGGTTATCTCCCAGTCAAGATGTACACCTCTCAGCTCCTCCAGCACCCAGTCAGCCTGCACGCTGCCATGCTTCCCACCATGATGATAATGGACTAAACCTCTGAACCTGGAAGCCAGGCCCAATTAAATGTTTTCTCTTATAAGAGATGCCTTGGTCATGGTGCCTCTTCACAGCAATAAAGCCCTAACGAAGACAGACACCATACACTTAATTAAAAATAAATAAATTTCCTTTTAAAGCCTCCTTTTTACCTATGTTTCCCAAATGAGTCCAGGGGTAAACTTGAGTTGTTTCCATTTTAGCTAAGACTGATTAGAAAAATAAACTTCAAATTTATTATTTATTTATTTATTTATTTATTTAATTGAATGTCTATGTATGCTCTTATGACACAGTACATGTGTAGAGACTGAAGGTCAACTTTCAGGAGTCAGTTCTCTCGTGTCACTGAGATCCAGAGATTGAGCTCAGGTCATCAGGCTTGAATGACAAGTGCTATGACAAGGTGAGCCTCTGAAGAGCCAACCTGCCTCCATTTCAGGCTTCAAAGCCATCTTCTAATAAAGACAAACTAGGCTCATTCCAGTTTATGATTAAACCTCTGTTTCACAAGGGTCGGGCTCCGTTGCACCTGTAACCTTAACTACAAATGATTTGGTTGGACGCTGTCTGTTCCAGGAATGGCAATCCTGCCTTTGCTTCAAAAAGGCATGGACGGCCATCTTGCAGCCTTACCCTTGTTTCAAAAGGTTATCTGAGCACTCACGCCTACCTGTTGTTATGGCTACCTTGTTATGTCCACCTTGCTCCAGGAGGAACCCATTTGTTCTGCTCGTGTTCTGCTCCTGCAATCCCACCTGTTTGGCCCTCCAAATCCCTCCTTTGGAAACCCTCTACCCCTGAGCTATTAAAACCTTGTCTTCCTCACATCTAACGCTGAGCCCTTAAACCCCGCCTTTGGGGGGAGGCAGCCCATGTACACAGATTAAAAAGCCTGCTTTAATTAATTGCTTGCTTTAATTATTTTAGCCATGATGATGTGAGTCAGTAGTCTTTCGCCTCACATCTTTGAAATTAGCGCTGTTTCCCATCTCCTCTTGAAAAATATTTATTTATTTTATATGTATGAGTGTTTTGCCTGATGTGTGTGTGTGTGTGTGTGTGTGTGTGTGTGTGTGTGTGTGTGTGTATACCACATGTATGCCTAGAGTCTTTGGAGGTCGGGGTATAAGCTCCCTTGGAATCAGAGCTGTGGATGGCTGAGAGCTGCAGCGTGGATACCAGGAACTAACCCACATTCAGATAGAAAGTATTTTGGAAGAACCTTTATTTTTCTCCCCTTTTGCTTGCTCGGCCTCTCTCCTGACCCACAGTTGATGTCTCTGTTGCCACCACTGCTGCTGCTGGAACTTACTGCGAAGTTCTGGATGGAAAAAATAGCATTGGTGATAGTCTGTAATGTTTGGGGAGTCTCTGGGGCTCCACTGGTCAAAAACTCAAAAAGTGGTAGCCTATTTCTGGTACTGAGGCTTTTATTTGGTAGCATGTGGTGTCTAGTTAGGGTATTGTGCTCCTATTATAAGCTCTTTTAATATATGTATATGTATGTGTATTGTATATGCACGTGTGTGTGTGTGTGTGTGTGTGTGTGTGTGTGTTTAGGGAGCTCACTAAAACTACTGAATGGGCTTCGTCCTGGTTTTGTTTTACCTCTGTTATGGCTCCCCTGATCCATGGCTCTGGACAGTTTGTCCTGACAGCTTTTATTACCAGAAAAGCTCCTCCTCCTTTGTAACCTTTGGCTTTATTTATTTATCTGTGTTTTAAGGCGTGCTTTCTAGTTATGTTTATGTCGCTGTGATAAAACACTCTGACTGAAAACAACGTAGGGGAAGAAAAGATTTATTTCCTCTTATTCTTCCAGCTCACAATCCATTGTTGAAGAAGTCAGGGCAGGAAGTGAACCGGAAACCACCATGGAGGAGTGCTGCTTACTCGCTCCACCACCAGGGCTGCCAGGTTCCCAAGGCTCCATATAGACCTGAGCCCTGGAATTCCAAGGCAGGCTCCGAAGACACACTACCCCAGATCTCCGCCTGGAGGCGCTCAGGAGCTGCACTTCCTGTGGGCCACTATGGCCCCATCAGAATGGATTCCCTTTGAGATTTGGCTCACACATCTGCATCCCTGAGGACTGTCTGGACTCAAGTTGAGATACTTCCCAAGTGGCACAGGGGCTCAGGACACCCCGACAGAGGTCCTGATGAAATCCCTTACAGCATGTAGGACTCTTGCCTATGTATCTTGCCCCAGGGAGCCCTGAGGCTAAAAAGGAGAGTGCAGGGGAGGTGAACTCCACCCAAACGTGAGGGGAGAAAAATGGAGCTGCCAAGGAGTTGGGATGGAAAAGACCCATGGGCAGAGAGGACAGGAAATGTCTCCATTCTAAGAGTGCATAACCAGGAAGGAGCTGCAGGGGAGGCAAGGGCGGGAGCGGGGGTGGGGATTGAGGTATGAATGAGAGAATCCCAGGCACAGTGCTAGAGCCCAGCAGGGCCGGGGTGGTTGTGTTAGCCAGGAACAACCATGATCCTGCTGGTCTCTTGACTCAAGTTAGTCTTATCAGCTCCCCACTCCCCATCCTTTCCTGAGGGATGGTTGAGGAGAGGGGTGTAGGAGAGCTGTCATGGATCTCCTGTAGGCTGCAATATATGGCATGTCTTCTGTGGGCCTCAGCCAATATGAGATTCCAGGTCATCTTGGCAGATCCATGCAGCCTGGATTCTTTGTAAGTCCTTGGGGTGGCAGAGCAGTCCCTCCTGTCTCAGAATGTCTGTTCTCCCCAACTCTAGCTTCTTGCACAATCCCCACCTAGTCCTGGAGGGTTTCTGAGTCACATTCCACGGCCCTTCACAGCTCACCCACAAGGAGACTGGAGATCTGGGTCATTAGAGGGAACTGTGGGTGCCCAGAGGTTCCATCAAACACTTGGCTCTGTAGCCCCAATTCTCCAGATTCCAGCGTCTGGTACCCAGGTCATGTGGATGGGAACTTTTCCTCCTCTTCAGCATCTCTATTTGTTTCTTCCACTTCTCCAAAGAGTGCTTCTGCCAGGGCCATACTGCATGTGAACTACTTGACTTGGGGGAGAGAAGGATCTTAGAGTCTTATTGCTGTGAAAAGACACCATGACCAAAGCAGCTCTTATAAAGGAAAACATTCAATTGGAGCTGGCTTACAGTTTCAGAGGTTCGGTCCATTGTCAGCATGGCAGCGTGCAGGCAGACATGGTGCTGGAGGAGCCAAGAGTTCTACATCTTGATCCATAGGCAGCAGGAGACTGTGCCGTACTGGGCATAACTTGTGCATTTAGAAGACTTCAAGGCCTATCTCCACAGTGATACACTTCCTCCAACAAGGCAACACATACTCCAATGAGGCCACACCTACTGATAGTGCAGATCCCTGTGGGTCAAGCATTCAAACACATGGGTCTATGAGGGACCATACCTATTCAAACCACCACAGGGTGGCTCATGACTAGAATGTCAGCACTCAGAAGGCTAAGACAGACAGATTCCTGCAAGCTTCAGGCCATCCTGAGCTTTGTCATAAATTCCAGGTCAATTGCGTCCCTGTCTTAAAAAAACAAACAAACAAACAAACAAACAAAAAACCTAAATAGTGAAATAAATAAGCCTTAAGCCTGTGTAAGGCATTTTCCTATCTCTCTGGACAGAATGCTCTGCTTTCTGAGACGTAAGGAAGGACGTGTTAGGGACTCTCCGGTTAACAGCAGACATCCTTATCCTGGCTGCCTTGGTTTTTTTCCCGGGCCAGACTGAAAATGTGACACTCCATTCAGGACACTGACAAGAACAATCCAGAGGAGCAATTCAATGATGAAAGTGTTCTGTTAACGCTTGCCCCAGGTATTGAGAATTCTTCCATAGAGCCATCCAATAAAATCAACCTTTTTTTTTTTTCAAACAGAGATCTCAGAATAAAAATCCGTCTTCCTTCTGCCAACTTGGGAGCAAATCTAACTCTCAAAAAATACAGACGTAAGGGACCGGTCCTTCCCCTATGGGCCGCCCTGTCCCTGTTAATGACACTCTGAGGGGCTGGTCTCAGACAGTTTGGCTTGAGGACCAGAGGCCAAAAAAAAAAAAAAAAAACCAACCAAACAAACAAAAAAAACCCCAGAGGTTTAGTTGAGATTCCAGAGATATGCATTTCCTCATTTACTCTTAATGTATTACCTGAGGCATTGAAGCTGGACTCCAGGAAGGGAGGATGGGGGCCGGGAGGGGGGGGCACAGAGGCCTCAAGACAGTTGCAGCACATGTAAGAGAGGGGTGACTGAGAGTTGAAGTTGTAACTTCAGCTCAGGAGTCCACGTTTGGAGCTTGGGACAGAATTGCACAGGAGCCGCTCATAAAGTTTCCTCTCTCTCTCTCTCTCTCTCTCTCTCTCTCTCTCTCTCTCTCTCTCTCTCTCTCTCTCCCTGTGGCCAGCCTATGTTCTCCCATCCCCCAGGAATAGAGATAACACACCACATTCCAGTGTCATGTGTCACCTTTCAGGGTGACTATCTACTGTCAACCTAAGCTACAGGAAGTTATGCTCACATACTGAGCCTAGTTATTTTAGTAACGTCAAATGTAGACACGATACAATTGCTTGTGGCAAGAGCAGGACTCGTGGAGGTGCAGTGCCACCCGTCCTGTAGGTCAGACATCAGGAAGGGTGACTGTGGAAACACTCAGAGGAACTATTGCTCACGGTGCAGTAAAGGAGGTGACGTAGGGGTGTGTGTGTGGCTGCCCTGCCTATCTTATTTCAAATACACAACAGACACAATGCCTGGATGTCCCTGACTCAGAACATTTGGGTCTACAATGTCTTGATGTTGTGACAGTGTGAACATACCCACGCCCCATTCTATTCTTCACTTCAGTTTGAGAGATTCAGTAACTGACCTGAGCAAGCCAACGTGTCAATATAACTTGGGTCTTGGATTAAGCGACTTTGCCCAAATCCAGGAGCAATTGTGTATAAAAGCTAGCATCCTCATAGTTTCTGCACAGAAGACCAATAATGAAAAAAAAAATCTATTAAGAGTCCACAGGACAACAGCTTTTACAGCTTTTTCAGCTTTTAGACTTAAATGACTTAAATTATGCCTTAGCAGCACCATTAAAGGTCAACAGACGATGGCATAATACAAGAAATGTACAAAGGGGACACGGCCATTAACCTGACCCATGTAAGTTCAGCTCTGTGTCCGTGCAAGAGGATGGGATGAGACATTTCAAACAGCAAATGACGACATCAGTTTGGCAATCAGAAGACCTTCATCCTAAGAACTCTCTGAAGTTGCTCTTAAAAAGAAGAGAAAAATTATCACAGATAAGATAAGGAACAGGAAGTTCAGGAGAACTGAGAAATCAATTTTGCTGACTCACACAGATACTGGTTGATAAGAGAGGGACACTGGACAGAAGTCAGGCAGTGACTGGTGGCAGCTAGCTTGGATGGCAGCAGCAGCTCAAACGAGCTCCTCTCCTTGGACAACCAGGAATCGACATCTGCACTGAAAGATACCTTTGGGCTGCAGTGTCTAAGCAGCATCCCCGTGTTAACCTTCCAAGGCACCCGTGCACACCATGCACACCCAGGGTGGTCAGTGAGCCTGAGCCTGCAGTTCAACTGCTCTGGTTCTCATGGCTTCCCTTAATCTGCAAAGTGATGCTGCAAAGATCTTATCAGTAGTTGGGAAAATACACTGTTATAACAAACAAACAAACAAAAAACCCAGATTATTACACAGTTTTATAAATTAGACAAAATGAGGCTATAGCATAGTTTATTTGTTTGTTTATTTAGAGACGATCTCTTATCTCCCATGTTGGTCTCCCGTGGCTTCAAACTTGCTATCAAGCCAAAGACGTCCTTGATTTTCTGACCCTCCTGCCTCTACGTCCCAAGTGCTGGGCTTACAGACAGAGCCATAATGTTCCCTTGACCCTGCCAGTGGAATCCAGGGAGTCATACAATGCAAAGCAAGTGCTCTACCATCTGAACCACATCTTGGGCCTTAGTCTGTTGTTTCTACCCTTTTGACACAAAGCCTTGTGTTCTAGTTTTACTGATAAGCAAGTGGAAAGCCCAGAAAAAATAGAGCCCGTGCCTGAGGACACAGGCCTGAGTGGCAGCAGAGGGTAACCCCCCTTCCAGGTTGGGTCTGAGGGATGGGGACCTACAGCATGGAAAACCATTCTGGAGTGAATGCTGAAAGGATGGACACTGTAATAAAATAATTTTGGGGGGGCCCTCTGGAGCCTGTGGAACACCAGCCCCTGTCCCAGGCAGTCTCCAGACCTCTGTGGTGTCAGCGCTGGGTGTGGGAACAGCAGCAGCAGAGAGTCCCCAGCACTTGCACACTATCAAGAAAGCCAGTGAGATCTAATGAGATCTCTGCTCAAGCAGTCCACTGACCTGGGGAATTTAGAAGCCAGACAGGGCACCCCCAGAAATCTCCATTTCAATAGCCACAATGCCCCTCACACAGTTCCACACACTGTCTTGCGTGCCCTGCTCTCATCTGGTGACTGTCCCTCTCTTGGGGTCTTCTGGTCTCAAGAAACTCCAGCCTACCAAATTCCAGTTCCAAGTGCCATTCTCTAGCAGAAGGCTGTTGTTCTCTAGGGCCCTTGGGACCTGCACCAAGTAAGGTTCTGAGCTCGTCCACCAGCTTGCTCTTCCTGACCAATCATGTGTCCAGGAGCAGCCTATCTGCCTTCATTAACTAGTACTGCTCTTTGACACTCGCTGAGGTGACAAGCAGGTGGTCGCCTGAGTTTGGCCCTTTCTTGGTTCCCAGGGTACTGATCTGGTGCCTCACAACACACCCTTGTGTAAGAAGGAGGGAACAACACCATGTAGGCGCCTTTTGAACAGGCCTGGCTCTGGAGAGTTAGCGAGAAGCCAGCCAATGGAGTCAACCATCAAAACTGCTGCCAGCTTAGAATCTAGTTCCCAGATCCATTCTCTTCACTGGGGCAAGGTGTTGCCCAGGCTTTCAGAGATGAGGAGAGAGGCAGGCACACACTGAACAGGGACAGCTTCTCTTTGATGGAGGCTGTACAATCACTAGGGCTGACCGATGGGGTCCTGGAGCTGGACCACAAGTGGAGAAGAGAGGAAATGCTTCAGGCTTCACTCACAGTTCTGGATGCTCTTTGCTCCAGAATAGACTGGAGTTCACAGGGGTTACTGAAGTCCTGGGGAGATTGGTGTTGTCTCGGGATAGAATCCTCAGGGTCCACCCCAGGAGTGAGGTATGCTGGGGCTGTAGGCTACATGGCTGGCATCGTGTGCAACAGTCTTGCTGAAACCAGTCTGACCCACACCTTGTTCAAGCTAATCTGTCCCAGCATCTGCCCTTCCCCCCACAGCCAGAAGGGAGGCCTCTCCAGAGGGTTTCCATTTGCCAAGTGTCTTTGAATTCAGGTTAAAGCAGCACACTTCATGACTGGGCTACCAGTCAGTAGGTAAGGATGCAATGAAGCTCAATTCTTTTGAAGTGGTGATGAATAGGCTCAGTTCCTCTGAGTTAGTTAGATGGAGTCATGGGATGCGTGAAAAAAAGAAGCAAGGCCAAAATAGCTCGTTGGGCCTCCTGAGGGGCCCACCTGAGCCCCTAGTAACAGGTTCATGACCTTAACAGCTTCCTCAAACCAGCTCTTGGAGGCCAGCAGATGACCAGCTTGCAGATAAGAGTTCTGAATGCAGCACTCTGGACAGGGGCCATGGTCTCCATCAGCCACATCCATGAAGTTGTCTCTTGGAATCCTTTTGATTGGAGTTAAAGAAGTGCCCCGCCCATGGCTACACATTCCAGTCCCATGATGGCACCAAACTCCGACTCCTAACTCTGCAGCTTGTAAGCCCCCGTGGGAGCTCAGCACCTACTGATTGAGATAGATATACCAGAGGCCAATGGCCAGCAGTACCCAGCTGACGTGGAGGCTCCTGGCACTGTTGCAGAGGTCCGTGTTGCAGCAGAAGGACTTGGAGTTGGCTGTGACATGATTAATATCAGGGCAGGTAAATGCACATGTTTTTGTCACGGTTGTTTGCTGGCCTGGCGGTGCTGGAAACAGAGGGAAGAGGGTCATTTACTGAGTCCTGTAAAACCCACTCATGGCCCCATCAGCAAACCCAGGTCACCTGCAGCCTCCAGTTCAAAGGGTCACACAGCAAGATGTCAGTAGGGTTAAACTCAGGAGGTAACCAGGGTCAGGGCTCAGGATGTGGCCAGGATTAAGGCTTAGTATGTAACCAGGGTCAGGGCTCAGAGTCATGAAGATCAAGGCTCAGAGTGTGACCAGGATCGAGGGTCAGAATATGATGAGAATTGGACTCAACGTGGGACCCAGGATCGGGGCTCAGGGATATGACTATGGTTACCCATTCCCCTACTTCTTCCTTTCCTTTCTGAGTAGCTAGCGCTCTTGGCAACAGTTAGAATTGCATGCTTCACGTGCCTGTTCTATACACAGTAGCCCATTTGGAATATCCCACCCACTCTTTCTAAGCCAGAGGTGTTGGGTTTCATTTTGCAGGGAGGACTGGATACTCAAAACATTTTCCTGAACAGTTTCAGGAAACTCTCAGGGCCATATCTGCCCGGCTTCCCCAACTCTACCAACAAGCTTTGCCTTAGCTGGCATCCCCAGGTACCAGATGCAGGTTCTGTCCCCTGACCCACCTACTTAGGACTAAGATACTCACTATACCAGTTGGTCAAGCAGTAGAGGCTGTTGCTGGAGCAAGTCGTAGCCCTGTAGCAGTTCCCTATACCACTGCATTCATGACACTGCAGCGCCTGGGCTGGAGAGACACAGCTGGGGTCAGGGACAGAGGCTCTCAATAACCACACCAGAGAGCACGGGGACCCAGCTCTGAGGAAACACTGACCACCAAGCAGCCCATCCTGTTCTCCAGCCACCCACGTGGACAGCCTCCCTCCCAGCAGCCAGACTGAGCTGCCAGCGCACATAGGGCCCTGACTCTGGGACAGAAAACCAAGACTGAGCAACCAGCAGTCCATGTTGCTTGCTGGTCATAGGTCACAGAACGTCACCAGGCAAATGATGCTAATTCCACAAGACTTTGCAAAAGAGACAGCAAGTCTAGCAGGACGGCTAGGCTTAACGGAAAAGGTGAGTAGGAGGGCCAGTGAATAGAGACACTTGCTGACAAGATCGAAGACCTGAGTTCAAATCTCCAAACTTCACAGTAGAAGAGAATTGGTTCTAACAGGCTGCCTTCTGACTTCCACATGCCACTGGACTTTGGCATGATTACATGTACACATACATACACACACAGAGAAAGGGGGAGGGAGGGGAATGGGAAGGGGAGGGGAAAGAGGAGGGAAGGGGGAGAAGAAGGGGAAGGGGAGAGGGAGGGGAGGGGAGGGGAGAGGGAGGGAGAGGGGAGAGGGAGGGAGAGGGGAGGAGGAGAGAGAATGTTAATGTAATATAAGAATTTTAAGGTGAGTGGAGGTACCCATGAAATGACTCTGTGACTATACTGTGGGGCCTCCAGCAAGTCCAGTTCCCTATGCCAACACCTCCTCCGGACAGCAGGACCACATCATCTGGGGGCAGGCCCAGCCAGGTCAACCCACACCTCAGGATGCCAACCAAGGACAGAATGCTAGACAGGGGTACCCACGTCCTTGCTCACCAGAGGATCCCAGCAGAATCAGGGGCAACAACCAAAGCAGGTGAGTCCTCATCTTGGGCAATGAGAGCAAGCAGAGCTCGTGTCTCTGTCCAGCCGGCACTGGACCAGCCTGCCTTTATATCCCTCTTGCTCTGGTGGGTGGGGCCTTGATCCGTCTCTCACCCCTGACTACCTACATGTGTCATCTCTGGGCGTGTGGTTGGGAGGTAAATACCTCCAAGAATTCTTTATCCAGCGCTCCAAACCCTCTCCCATACCCATCCTCCCTTTTCCCTGCTCCCTGCAAAGCCCCCAACCCTGACTCCAGTCAGCTGCGCAGCGCTGGTTCTAACCAGCCCTTCACTGCAGAACCATTGTCTGCTCCTTGCCCACCTTTTAAAAAATAAAAAAAAATGTTCCAGGCACAGTTGAAACACCAGCAAAGGAGTCCCAGATCAGAGAGCCCATAAGGGGACATCCTCTCAAAGCTCCACTCCTTGGTGTATAGGTGGTGTTTTTCCCCTCATGTCGTCGAGGCCCCTTTGGGTCCCTCAGCTCCTCCTACAAAGCCCAGTGAGGTCACTCTCCATGGCTTTCGAGGAGACAGAAAAGGAATCAATAATGATATTCATTCAATAAGCGGAAAAGAACGGAGACACCATGGGGAACCGTGGGTTGGGGATGCTGGGGGGACAGTGGGCTGGGATGCTGAGCTTTAGTGAGATGAAGATATTGGGGTCCAATAAATTGGGGATACTGGACACCAGTTAGTTGGGGAGTTTGGAAGCAGCAGACCGGGATTGTGGGAGACAGTGGGTCGGAAGGGGGTCAGTGACCACTGGCTGACCATTGATTGAACAGGACTCAGCTCTGTAAAGATATTCAAGCATCCCAAGTGTAGAAACTGGTCTTTCTTCCCAACTTAAAGCATTCTAGATATCCATTGTGTCTCCATATTATAACAAAGAAAAGGGAAACAGCCAAGTCACAATGAAGTTTAGGGCTTCCCACCCCCTGGATGCTGCGTCTGCCTGTTGCTAACAATGTTTCCATGGCAGACTTGAGGCTCTAAGGCAAGGAAAGCACCCTTCTGTGCCACAGGCTCTCATCTGGCTCCCCTCTGCACAGTGACAGCTATCACCCTCCTGAGGACCAAGCAATATTTAGGCAGGCTAGTGACCGTACCCATCCTAGACTGTCATAGGCAGACACATTGGTCAGGACTCAGGAAACCCCAGTGTCAGGGTCACATCCCACCCAGACCTCTGCCATCAACAGGCACAGCAGTCTTCTGCACTGGGGGCAGCATCCAAGCACACAGGGAAGTGGCAGGCCTCATAGCAATTCCCAAACAAAACAGTCTGCACTGTGTGACCTCTGCCACTCTGCTGTCACGTTTATCTTCTCTAAACTAATGAGGAGTCAGGGGACAGCCCAATGAGGCACAAGTTTTCTGATAAGGATCCAGGGCAACACCTTGACCAGTCATAGCTGCCAGCCTAGAAGGCCTGTTTGTTGTCTTGGTCCTCTAGACAACCCACCCAGAACAGTAGAAAGTCATCATGTCTGCAGAACACCGGGAGCTCTGTACATTCCAAGCCTAGGGCATACGGGTACACTGTCTCACCCTAAGGTTGTTTACTAGAGTGGAATAAACGAAAGATTTAGGCATAGGAAGATGACACTGGGAGCCCTAAATGTCCTTATGGAAACTTCACAGGAGTGAGGCAGAGGGCCGGGGAGAAGGCTCAGTCAGAAGAGCTTTATGTTTGCAAGCATGAGCACCTGAATTTGATCCTCAGAACCCATGTGAGAAGCTGGGTGTGGTGGTATGTGCTTATAATCCCAGCATTAGGAGAGTGGAGATAGATGGATCCCTGGGACTTGTGGGGTCAGTTTAGCCTACTCAGTGACCTCCAGACCAGTGAGAGAGCCTGTCTCAAAGAGAAACAGAGAGACAGAGAGAGAGAGAGAGAGAGAGAGAGAGAGAGAGAGAGAGAGAGAGAGAATGTTTACAGTTTACAGGACACACAGCTGACCTTGGCCTCTAGTCTCCATATATATGCACTCACGTGTTCATGAACACACATGTGTAAGTACCACATGAACAGAGAGAGAGCGAGAGGGAGGGAAGGAGGGAGGGAAGGAGGGAAGGAGGTATGAAGCTGGAGGGTCAGAAGACAAGCTGAGGACAGACACAAGAAGGGGATACACCAGAGAAGCTTCTAGAAGCTGGAAGCAGGGCAGTGAAGTTCCCCTCCAGAAACAGGGCTGTGTGGCTCTGTTGAGCTAACCCAAGGACCACCCCTTGACCTCAGAAGTGTAAGCAGTAATTGCACAGTTTTATTTCAGGCTGTTGGATTTGTGGTCTTAGCTGCCACAAGTGGCTAAACCATCGGGCGTCCACTTGGCCAAGTGGACCAGTTGAGAAGTGGGCCCAGTCTGGGATTCTGCCTTGCGGGGAAGCTGATGACCAAGGTGCAAGGGCTCCCCACAGAGAGTTAAGCTCTGCAACAGAATGGATGACAGAGGCCTTCCAGGTTCCATCCCCACTTCTGGAGGCTCCATGCCAGTTTTGGACTTCCCCCAAATTCATATGCAGCAAGCGGTGTGTGTGTGTGTGTGTGTGTGTGTGTGTGTGTGTGTGTGTGTAGACCATAATAGTTAACAGTTGTACTCCGAAGTCAGATCCAAACCCATCCCTACTACACTCGTAGTCCCTGGGACTCTGAGTCACTGTGACCTGATGCAGTCTTCCAGAGGAGGCACCTATAGGACAAGGTGTGTCTGTTTTCTGGAAATGTTTTTGTTTTGGTCTCTTGTAGCCCAGGCTAGACTTGAACAATTGATCTTCCTCCCTCCACCTCCAAAGAGCAGATAGTACAGGCATGTACTGCCATGCCCAGTGTAGTAAGTTTGTTTTTAATAAAACTTTATTATAGTGGTAAAACACACATGAATCAACCTTATCTTTGTAGTTACTTTAAACTGTTGGGTGGCAGTAGGGACATTAATGCGAAGCCACCATCACCACCTGTTCATCCACAGAACGTTTTCCAGCTCTCCAGACTGAAATTGTCATCATTAAACACTGAAACCCCACCACCTTTTCCAGACCCTGGGACCCACCATCCCACTTTCTTTCTCTATGGACCAGACTCCTCCTGGGGACTCTCAAGGATTTCAGACAGCCCATGCCAACCTTGAACTCACTATGTAGCCAAGGGTGGTCTTGAATGTCTGAACTTCCTGTCTCTATGACCCCAGTGCTGGGATCATTGGAAGATACCATTGTGAACTGTTATCAAAGCCACAGCCTTGTGCATGCTAGGTGTGGACTCACACTGAACCACATCCCCAGCATGGCTTTTATCTTTTTGCAGCCTGGCTTGTTTTAGTCAACAGGACTGTCTTCTGTCCTCTCATGAAGCATCTCGTGTGTTCATGTCTGTTCTGATGGTATGTTACTAGGTACTCGAGTGTTGACATCGATACATTGTCTTGCTGAGTAGCTCCTTTAATGTATATCTTCTTTGCCCAGAGTTAATTCTGATTTGCTTCTGTGTGTCAAGGGAGCCATCTGGCTCCCTTCTGCCTATAATTTCCTACATTCTTTCTTTTTCTGCCCATTCACTTTTAACCTGTTTGTGTCTCTGTAACTGAAGAGAATTTTGGGCCAGGGGGTGTGGCTTAGTATTAAAGACTTGTCTAGCATGCACAAGGCCCAGCATTTGACATCAACACAGATGACAGAGAGACAGACACAGAGAGAGGATAGATACACAGTTAATAGATAATAGATAGGTAGAGAGACAGAAATACATACATATAGACAGACAGATACATAGATGATAGATGATTGATAGATGATAGATAATAGATAAATAGATGATAAATAGATAATACATAGATGATAGATAATAGACAATAGATAGATAATAGATAGACAGATAGATGATGGATGATTGATAGATGATAGATGGATAGATGATAGGTAGAGGCTAGACCAGTTATTCCCCTTTGATACAGTTCCTCATGTTGTGGTGACCACCAACATTGATTCTGTTGTTACTTCATAACTGTAATTTTGCTACTGTTGTGAATTATAATGTAAATACTTTTGGAGATAGAGGTTTGCCAAAGAGGTCACTACCCACAAGTTGAGAACTGCTGTTATAGATGACATACATGCAGATGACAGACAGACAGATAGACAGACAGACAGACAGACAGACAGATGGATAAGGTGAGTCTCACAGACAGTGCATAGTTGGGTCATTTTTAAAAGCAAATTCTGCCAATTTCCATCTTTTTTTGCAAAATGTATGGTATGCATGTGTGTATGTGTATGCACATGTATGTGAGCTGCTGTGCACACAGAGACACAGGGCTGATGTCAATAATCTTCCTCAATCAGTCTCTGTCTGATTCACTGAGGTGGGGCCTCTCAACTGGACCCACCTGATACAACTGATACAGCTCACTGTAGCTCAACTGATACAACTTGTCTGGCCAGCTTGCTCCAGGAATCCCCTGTCTCTGTCTTCCCAGTGCTGGGATTTCTGATGGACTCCCACACCCACCCAACTGCTCAGGAGATCTGATCTCAGCTCCTCAATTGTGCATGACATGCACATTGTCCTCTGAGCCACCCTCCCAGCCTGGCCTTCATTGACTGGGGGGTTTGACAGCAGAACCTATTCATAATGAACTTTCATGTTTTGTTTTGCTATGTGCTTTCTGAGAACCTTCTCGTTTTTACCCATCTTTTTATGTGCTTCTCTAAAAACCCATCTCCTGATGACTGTTGTCTTTCTGTGTAGCTGATTTTCATAGTGACGCTCATATAAGCACATGGTGTAGCAATTCCTTGTGGTTACATCAAACACTCTGAGCATCAAATGCACTCAATATCAACAGCATGTAAAACCCTTCTCCCTTAGGAGGGGTCTATCCTCAGCCCATTCCAGTTATCAGTATCACAGCATTACACTATATCCACCTGTCCACTCCAAACCATACACTAACCATTGTTTCAATTCACTAATTTCTGCCATATGTTAAAAAAAAAATGTGAGATGACCAATTAAGTTATAGTAGTGGCAACTTTAGAATAATTTCCTTCCGGTGCCTCAGCCTCATGAATTGTACAGAAAAGCTGGAGTCACACCCCATTGTTAATGTTACTTCCTAACTGCCCACATGATTACCCATAATGAGACTTTTATTCTTCCTGTGGCTTTTGGCTGCCACATGGTATCTTTTCATGCCAACACAAATTCCTTTGGCTGCTTGCTTCCTACAAGGCAGGCCTATCAGTGACAACCTCCCCCAGCCCCTAGGAATGCCTTTATATTCCTATCTCATATTCCTAAAGAATAGGATACTGAAGGCAAGCTTTAGAGTTCTCTCTCTCTCTCTCTCTCTCTCTCTCTCTCTCTCTCTCTCTCTCTGCACTTTAGCAATCTGTAGCCTTGACCCTCTGCCTCCAAAGCATCTAAGCCTCTGTGGGAAATTGCCTCACTGTAGACCCTTGTATGTGAGGAGCGCTTTGTTGTAGCAAATATTTATTTGGGGTTTCTACCCCATCGTTGATCACTTAACTACCAAGTAAAAACCAGAAAGCCTTTATACTAATAATAAGCCTTAAAGCACTAGAGCTGGACAGATATCACCCCCCTATGCGATCTTATCTACTTCTCTGTCAATAATCACGAGATATCACTTGCCCTGTCACGCCTGGGCTGCTCCTACTCCAACTGGCTGGCCCTCGTGGCCATGTGCTCATGGCCTACCTACCCCATGATGACTTCTTCCTTCCCCTCCTCTCTCTCCTTGAGATCTCTGCCGCAGACCTCAAGCCTGGGAACTGAAGACCCGCCTACCTCTCTTCTGCTCAGCTTCAGGTTGTAGGCATCTTTATTCAACCACTAGTTTTATATTAAGGAGCAAGGTTTGCACAACAAAAACTGGCACACTAGATCCACTCAGGGCCACTAGACCTTGGGATACAAAATTTAGCATTACAATGCATAGCAACAGACAAATAGCCCTCTAATAGTTCTAATAACCCCCTTAATAGTTCTCTCCTGCTGCTTTAAAATTCCCTTGGTCTTTAGCTTCAGACTTTATACTCTAATGCCCCAGTGAAGGTCTCTGTGAGGCCATCTTAGAGTCCATTGAACTTCTTGGATACTGGTATTCTTTCATTTATCAGACTGGGGACTCTTCAGGCACCTTTCTCCTAACAATGCCTCTAGTTCTTTCTCTTACTCTTCTCCGTCCAGGGTCCTATAATGTGTCTTTGGTCTGTCTGGTGGCAGCCTTGGATTCCCTGGTTCTGCTACCTTTAATCCACTGTTCTAGGTCCTTGGTCTAGTCACTGGAGTCTTGATTTCCCCTGGAGCTGCCTTTGACTCTGACATCAACTGTCCATTTCCAAAGTCTTACTTCTCCGCCTCAGGTTGACCCCTTTTGTCCTTTCTCAGGTTCTCCCCACATCTTTCCTCAGCTCTCTGGGCACTTTTAAGGTAGTGTCTGTGTCTAATGTGTCTGCCATCTGACTGTTCTCAAGCAAAGTTTCTGTGAATTTTTTGTTGCTGTCCCTTCACATGGGACATATGTTTCTTTATAAAACCTGGGATATTTTTGAATTGAAAATTTAACATTTGAATCTAACAGTGTGGTGACTCTGGAAACCGTCTTTTCCTCAGGGTTTGTTTGTTTTTCATCGTGAACTCTCCCTATGCTAAGGACCAGCCTACAGTGTAAATGTTAGATCCTTTCAGGTCCTTATGTGTGTGCTTGCACGGGAATAGGTGTACACGTGACAGTGAAAGCCAGAAGTCAACCTGGAGTGTCTTCCTAATCATTCTGTACTTTCCTTGCTTAGGCAGGGTGTCATCGCTGAACCTGGAATTCACTGATTGGTTATAATGGCTGTACCCAGCAAGCTCTTGTACATCTGCTTGTCTCTACTTCCATGTCCCACATCCTGAGCTAAGATTATAGATGCATGCCGCTACACTTGGCTTTTCACATGGGTGCTAAGCATCCAAACTCAAGTTTTTGCACTTGTAGGCAAGCACTTTAGCCATCTCCCAGCTGCTCCTCCACTTTTTAAAGTGTGCACTCCTTAAGTGGCTATGGTGACTTTCTAAATAGTCCTGTTGATGGGGTTACTTTGAAATGTCCAAGACTTTAAGTGTCTGGCTTAGAAGTGGGGGACAGAAGAGACAAATGAAAGGTGGATTAAAAAGATGGGTATACAAGATGAAAATCTGGATGTATTTTGCCAGTGTAGTTAGGCAGCATCCCAGATCCAATCCCTTTAGGTATGCAGAGGCTTTGATAGAAGANCTACTGAGGCACTAGTCCAGGAGAACCTGGCAAATGGTACCTCTGCTCTGACCATCGCCCATTCTAGTGCCCTGGTAATTCCCATCCAATATCAGACCAGGCAGAGTCATTGGTTTAAGAACTATACCCTCATTTCAGAGCTAGTGGGAGGAGTTCCATGCTATTATTCCTTTTCTGACTGGGTGTCTTGGGGTTTCTTGCTGTACCAAAATGTTGTTGCTTTTATTACAGGGTTCCTTAGCTATAGATGTTTCACGTTTATGATCGCAATTACTAAAGCANGTATTCTTGATCCAGACTAGGAGAGTCCTAATATTTTGGGAGGAAAAAATGAGATTGTCTCCTTCTGTCTAGCTTGTACAATGTCACTGGTTTTCATGGCATTGGAAATGGAAATTCCTTGACAATGCATGGAACTTCACATCATTTTGAATAACAAAATAAATTTCTTTTTGATTTAAAAAAAAAAAAAGATGGGTATAAAAAAAACTCAGTCCATTTTACCATCAGGAAGCATCTTTAAGTGAGGGGCTTAAGATCCAAGATGAGAAGATGCAATCTTCCATGAGACCACAGAGCCCCAGGGTTTGAAGAACAGAGTCCCCCCCCCCCCCAAGATATGCACAAGCTGCTTCCAACTCATATGACTGTCTGTCTGCCACAGGAGCAGGAACTGGAAGATAAGTAGCTGCTACTATGCTAAGAACCAAAACTGGCCAAAGTCAGCCATCTAAGCGAGCCTACCACAAGCATATCAGATAGATGTGCAGTTGTTATTTAGGAAAGGCGACACGTTTCTACTGCTTTCCTAGAACAAGGTCTTAGTACGATACAGGACGAAACATTTGGGCTGTGTGGAAAGAAAAGGAAGGAACTCCAAGTAAAGAAGCCACCTCAGCTTAGAGGAGGCCACAGACATTGTGAGCAAAGATGTCTCACATAAATTAACTTGCTTTCTTTGTCCACAACTCTGTGGGTTTTGCTCTTATTCAGAGGAAGTGATAATACTATTCACGATTAGTGATGATTAGGTGGTGGTGATGGTAGTGATGGTGGTATTCATAATAGTGGTAATCAGGTGATGGTGGTGGAGATGATGATGGTGGTGGTGGTGATGGTAGCAGTACTGATATTGGAGGTTGTAGGGATTATATTACTGGTGGGGTAGTAAAGATGGAGACGGTAGTGTTGTCTTTTCTGACTAATGGTAGTGAAGGAAACAGGAACATAATCTGAACTTTTTCTGACATGAGTCAATATCAAGTGTTAAAGTTAAGTGTTAACCTTTAGGATCTTAAATACTTGGACTTGAGCCCCAGAACTTATTCACAGTACGATGATGGATATCTTAGTCATGCTGTGTGCCTCGCTCGCAGCCTTCAAGTCAATGTGATGGGGATCATAGGCTGAGAATTAACAAATCACCGTGGGCCTAGTGCAGAAGTGATGCGAGAGTCCTACCCCTCGCCATGTCTTCAATGATTCTATTCTGTGTATCAGGATTTCTCTGGGTATGGTACTAGCACCTGCAATCCCATTCCTTAAGAGACTAATACAGGAGAACTGCTATGAATTCAAGGGCTAGCCTTGACTACAAAGTAAGACTCTATCAATCACACACACACATAAGAAAAGGACCTAGATTTTAATTATTCCTGGCTCTGATCCACGCTGGTGATGTTGCTATGATCCACCCATCTGGACCCTTGTATACTTTATTCTTCCACAGTACAGAGGAAAGGCAGTCCCAGCAATCTGATCCTCCCCACCCCTTTTTGTGGCTTCTGCTGAGAATGCCACCATAGCGTCATTGGTCTGCAGAGTTCCACCCACTTAGCATTTCACCTGTGTCGTGGTGATGTTGCTGATTCAGGTGGTGGTCGTGACATGGTGGGGGGGGGGGTAGGGATAGTATTGCCTACCGTGGGGCGATGAAGGTGCAGACAGGAGTGGTTGCTTTTCTGAATCATGGCGGTGAAGGATGTGGAGGGGGTATATTGCAAGCTGCCCTTTTGTTTCTTCTACACTGTCTCAGAACAGAGCATGCCCACCTGCCTCTCTGCCTCGGCCCATTTTCCTCGACAGACATTGACTAAGTCACAGCCTCTCGAGCTTTCCCTAGTGCCCATTTCCCATCGGATGAAGTCTACCCCAGCCACTGTGGGCTATGAGGTCATGTGCCTTTGATCAGACTCTAGCTCTACCACTTCTCACTGTGTGCCTTTGGGCAGGTTATTTATCACTGAGCTTCATTTCTCTCCGTAACAGCATCAACTTCTAAGGTCTAGGGGAGCATCATGTGAGCTTAATAAGCGCTGGCTCCTTAAAGGTGACTCTTACAGCATCAGATAATGCTTCCCACCTTAACCACCACAGCACTCACACCGCCCAAGCTCTCGGTCTGCCACGAAACCCCAGGCCTCACAGAATCTCTTGGCAGAAGTTAGAAGGGGGACCTAGATCTCGTGTTGCCCAGGTCCAGTCGACCAGCTATTTTGCAATGGGGTTAGAACGAGGTATGACAGATTGGGAAGGGAGAACTGTCCCCTGCCTAGGACTGCAGGTTCTAGAGCGGGCCAGCTAAGGATCCCAGGCACCGCACAATCCCCAGCCCGGAGTGTGTCCCTTCAACGTGACACACTGCAGACTAGAAAGGAAGCTAAGGGCTACTGGGAAAGAGTCCCATTGGTTTCCACAGTGATGGTAACACATGGCCTTGACTCCTTGATTCACGAGTGTTCCAGTGAGTCACAGCACCTTGACAGCTCTACCTGGGAACCTGGAAGTTAGTCAGTCACCTGTGACCCTGTCTAGATCCTTCCCTATGTCTCTGGCTCCTAGCCCAGACTCTTTATTCAAGCCCACGCCTAGAGGACTCTGGCCCCTGGAAATACCATAACAGATTTGGTTTGCCTGCATCTGCAAGGCAGTAGGGATCCCTGTAGAACTGACATTGACCCCACACCCCGAGAGAAATGGAGTCATGAGGGACAGCTTCCGGACAACTCGCTGTGGAACCTGGAAGTTGTGCCTGCATTTACGACACATCCAGCCGGAAGGTCAGCCTACCCTGCCTTGCCCTCAGAAGCCACTGCCCTCAAGGTGCCCTCTGCCTTCAGCCCCCATTCTGATGCTTTTCCTCACCCTCCACAGTCTATCAGGCCCTACAACCTGGATTCAGAGGCTGGAGTGAGACATGCACTGACTCCATGCCTCTGCCTCCCACCTGTCAGACAGAGATAGCCGATGTCTCTTGGGACAGGTGAAAGAAAGTGGTTTACCAAGAGTGTTGGGCATGCTGCAGGCAGGCTCAGTGGTGTCAGTGTTCTTGTCTGGATCCCCCAAACTGCCTCCAGTACCCCTCTCCCCTCTGAGACTCCCACCTCCTCTCTGTCCCTTGCTGCCTCTTCCCCCTCACTCAGTTTCTGCTCTCCCTTGGCTGGGCAACCCCACTACACACTCTCCACACCGCAGCTCTTTCCTTCCCAGTCCACTCCCTCCCTCTCTCCCATCATCCTATCTTCCTCCAAATAAATGTCCCTCCCACACCTTTTCAGGACCAGCCAGCCCTTCCTGTGTGCCGCTCAGTCATTGTCTACCAGACCACTTATATCATCCTTCTGCCTCAAGCTGGCTCCTCCCAGGTCCCCCTGTCACTCAATCATAGGCCTGGATCAGCAGAGTCCCTCTGGGTTGCCCAGCCATGAGCTAGCTGGTCTCAGTGGCCCACAGTATACTTTCTCTCCATCTATGCTAGCTCTACTGATTCAGTTCCTGCCTCGTGACCTTCCTGCGTCTACAGGCTTCCTATCCCACGCTGCAGACAACTTGACCAGCAAAGGTGGGAGTGGTCTCAGACACCCTTGGCCTCATTTAGACATCCCAGGTCCTGGGTGCACTCTGTATCAGGAGCTTTCCTGAGTTCCTTGCTACCGTTGTGCTTTCTTGCCAATTAACCCATGACATGTGACATCATCCAGAAGGCACATAAAATGCATCTGCGCAAGGTATATGTCCTATTGGCTTTCACATGGTTATACCTGGACCATGTCTATAGCCAACCTACGGTCTTTGGATCTCATCTGTTCTCGGATGGAGCTCTCTCCTTCACCGAGTGGTACCTGGGCGGTGTGTTCTACATGTGCCACTGCTTATAACTATACCCCATTTCATCTTTTCTTCTGTTGACGAACAATCAGGTTAATTCCAATTACAAATGAATATGCTTAGTAAAGGGTTTTGAGAACAATTCCTTTTAATTTTTCTTGTGTAGAAAAGTCTAGCATCAAATTGTCAGGACACAGGGAGGCTGGCGTTGTCAGTATATAGTTGACAGTTAGTATACAGTAACATAGCTTTCTGTTACTGTAACAAAATGCCTGTCACAATCAAGTTGTGAAGAAAAAAAAGTTTGTTTGGGCTCAGTTTCAGTTCATGGTCACTTGGCCAGTTTGTCTGTGAATATCCTCAATATGGCACAAGAGACACGGAGACTTTAAATATATATATATATATATATATATATATATATATATATATATACTGCCCATCACTTCTCTGAAGTCCAGAAGTAACTGGAACCCTGATAAGGCAGGGTTGAGAAGCAATGAGGAACATGTGAGGAGAGAGCTGTGAAGGAGACGCGAGGCCTGATGTGGAAGGAATGTGAAGCCTCCCATGAATGAAGGTATGAGGCAGAATATGAGGGAGGGAGGGAGGGCAGGAGGGAGGGCTGCCTTCTGAGTGACCTGTGAGTCCCAACAGGAAGGACAGTGTTACATCTCTCTACTAAGGCTGTAATCTACCCTGTCCAGACAGCCTCCCTGAGCAAAATGGAGGACTCCCATCTCTTAGTGGGGCTTCCTCTTCTCCGCCAGATCTCTGAAATGCCTCTCCACACAAAGGAGCTATCACCAGAACCTCAAATCCCAGTCAATGAAGCTTCACCCTAAGAAGAACCCCTTCCCACTCTCCAAGGTACACACACACACACACACACATCCCTTGACTCACCCCTATGAAGTGTATGCGCACAAGCTGTTTCGTTAACTACTGTTTAAAAGAGCTGTTTTCTGAAACAGCTGTAGCGTTGAAGAGCTGTAGCTCTGAGATCCTCAGAGACCTCCTCCCCACAGCACTCACTGCCTGGATGGGGATCCTGCTGATCCACCACCCCACCACCCCCCACCCCCCGCATCTGTTCTCAGCTTCCCTTCATCCATCCCTGCATCAGGGCCTGGACACGCCAAGGGAAGATGTGGACCTCAGAACTCAGCCCTGCTCCGTCCTTCCCCGCTTGGTATGCAGCAGTGCCCAGACATCCCAAGGGAGGATGCTAAATAAATAAATAAATAAATAAATAAATAAGCAAGCCAGAACCACAGGGCAGAGGCATCTCGACTGCACCATGCTGACTCACCATCCCCACAGGCGGCCTGGTGGGACAGGTTTTCATTGATTCATTCACCAAGATGAACCTAGCAAGACGGAGGAGTATGGGGAGATGCTCCTCTGGGGCAAGCAAATGGCCTTCTCTTTGCAACCATGTCACCCTCCCCTGTGGCAAGGCCACAGATGCGTAGCAAAAGTCTGTTGGACTGGTGGTGTGTTTTTCTATCTCCGAGGTGACGGTATGGCTGCTGAACCGTGTGCCCAGCCATGCTTCAAGACTAGAATGATGGAGCTGATAATTTTAAAACCCACAAAGAGGTTATGGGAACCAGCGGACTGGCTCAGTGGTTAATGGTGTGTACACTGCTCTTACATATGATCTGAGTTTAGTTCCCCAACTGAGTGACCCTAGGGAGGCTTGAAGCCCTCAGTTTATCCTAACACACACGCTCCACCCTCCCCCACACACACACTATACAAACATACACCATACACACATGCATACCACATACCACACAAACACACACAAACTCACACACTCACACTTCGTTTCTCTTTCACAAACACAAACACACCACTGTACCATGTTCAGAAGCAACACTCATGAACATACAGGCACACCACATACAACTTATTTTGCAAAGCATGCATAACACATTACACACCTTTGTACATAACACACACAATATCCATACACAGATTACATATAAATGCAGCTCACACACCACAAAACATCATCTGTATAGCACAGGATATGCAGAAACCTTCTATACAGAACCACACCATATACAACACATGGACCCGACAGGACATAACACTGCACACATACTACCCACATACTGCAAAAGGCCCCCATGCACATCTCATACACACACCGTGGGCTTACACTTTACACTACAAACACACCCATGCACACAGTTCTTTGAATTCTATTCAAACTATTTGCTGGCTATCACGTGGCCAGTATTAAGACTGAAAAAAATACCATGGATGTGAGAGCCGTTGCCACCAGGGGGCGCATGTAGCCTAGCCCAGGACCCTGAGACATAGTGGGAGCTTCAGCTCCACCTGGGATCCCACAGAGCCCAGAGCCAAGCCTGACTCTAGCTGTCTTAAGGATGATAAATGGAAGGGGCTGGGGGTGAAGCGAAGGTGGTGCTTTCAACCCTTGAGCTGACCACCAGCTTAAAGCCACGGGTCTTGCCACGGGACAGCAGGAGACTACTGAATCACGCATGCAACCCCCTCTGCCTGCCCAGCAGTAAGCAGAGGATCTTGGCACAATGATCCCCAGAAACCGGCCTGGAGTCTCAGCTTCCAGAATATAGAACCAGAGATAGTAATCACAGGGCCCCAGCAGATTCCTCCAGTCCCCAGGATGGGCTCAGAGGCTGTTCTAGAAGTTTCTGCTGCCGTGATAAAGCTGCTGCCGTGATAAAGCACTGACAGACTCCAACTTGGAAGGATTTATTTACTTACTGGTTACAGCCAACCATCAGGTGAAACCAAGGCAGGAACTAAAAGCAGCAGAGGACTGCTGCATAATGCCTTGCTCTCCTTGGCTTGCTCGGGCCCAGGCCCACCTGCATAGAGATGGCCCTGCCCATCGTGGTCTGGGTTCTCCTATATCAATTACCAGGTAAGACAGTGCTTCACATGTTCACAGTCCAACCTGATGGCATCTGTTTCTCAGTTGAGGGTCCCTTTCCCAAATACGTCAAGTTGACAACCAGAATTAGCTAACACAGAGACCTTCCTGCATTCAGGCTGTCCTTCCGAGTAGAACGTAGAAGCAGCCTCAGGCATGCTGGGCTCTCCAGTCTCTATGAAGACTGGTGGGGGTGGGGGGCTTGGTCGAGGAGGGGAAGTAGGGAAGAGGATAGGTCCAAGCCCCCAGTGGGAAGTCCAAAGGGGCCCAAGGGGCCCCTAGAAACGGAGGTACTGAGCCCACGCTGTTCATAGTCACCCAGTGTGCAGAGGACTTAGCATCTCAACGAGAGACCTAGGCCAACAGACTAAGCACCCTTTGCGGTCACAGCAGGGTTTGGAAGGAGCAGAGGAGGATCCTCCCAGGAGGGTCCTCAGCTGGTGAGATCAGGAAACAGAAGTGCAGAAAGGGGCCACACCTCCAAAGCCCGACGAAATATGTATGTGGGTGTTGGAATGCAGTGGATTTGTGTCCCTGGGCGGTGGAACAGAGGACTAGGACCTAACCTAATCCAGCGTGGGCAGGCAGGTGGCTCCACACTGGCACCTCACCCCAGGCCTGAGAGCCCGCCTTTGTTCTCCCCACCCCCTCACCTCCCTCTTCACTTCTGGAAATGAAACTCTGCCCCAGGCTCCTCCTCTCCCTCCCAAGCCCCACCCTCAGCCTGGTCTCCCTCTTCTGCTCTCCTGGCTACCACCTCTGGCGGGTGGGAGGATTCCAGCAGAACCTATGGGCTTGGCTAAGCCCCTCTGGCGTGCGGAAAGCCAGGATGGATGGGGATACGTGAAGGAGTGGACAGAGCCAAAGTTTTACAGAGCCATCCTTGACCCCAAGAGATAGATGGCCGCCAAGAGGATAGGAGGTCAGTAGAGCCTCCGGGCAGAGAGCTAAAGTACAGTAGGAGCCACCAGTCGGTCGGGCAAGTAGGTCGGTCGGACTGCCCAAGCTGCTTCGTTGACTCTGGGCATAAAGCACTTGGCCTGGTACACTCCAGATGTCCAAACGGGTTTGGCTTGCTGCAACCCAAGAATGCACGAGACCAGTGGCCCGACCCTTCAAGCACACCTGGATGCTCCAGGTCCCGATGGCAGACAAAGTCCACCCCCAACTTCCCAGGATCCCGCTATACTTCCTGCGGGCTCCACTTTCTTCTCTGGGTCCCTTTGCATGTCCTCCAGAAAGACGACAGGGGCTTCTGTGAGGGCCTGGGGCTCCCAGGAGCTGCTCAGATTTGTCTCTCTGCTAGAGTTCAACACAGACTCCTGGAGAATGGTTCTCGGAGGCTCCCACACCCTTCCCATTCACCACTGAGGGTCTCGCAACCTACTGGGGGGCCCCTCCCAAAGTCCAGAGCCCATCTCTAATTACCAACAACCCACTTCAAACTGAGTCCTGCAGCTTCATCTCTGAGCCCATCTCAGGGTAGGTGGGACAGGAGGTGCTGGCTACTGGATCAACTGGGGCAAGGTCACAGGGACCAGGTGTTCCTGTTTTTTTTTTTTTTTTTCTTACAGGATTTCTATTATTGTGGTGAAATACTATGACCAGGCAACTTGGGGAGTTTATTTGGTTTATGTCTCCACATCACAGCTTACCACCAAAGGACACCAGAACAGGAATCAAAACAGGGCCAGAACCTGGAACCGGGAGCTGATGCAGAGGCCATGGAGGAGTGCTGCTTATTGGACTGCCCGTCATGGCCTACTCTGCCTACTTCCTTATAGAACCCAGGATCACCAACCCAGGGATGGCACCACCCACAATAAACTGGGTCCTCCCTCACCAGTCACTAATAAAGAAAATGCCCTACAGCTAGATCTTACTGAGGCATTTCCTCAAGGGAGGATCCTTCCTTGCAAAAAAATTCTAGCTTGTGTCAAGTTGCCCTAAAACTAGCCAGCACACCTGGCTGGTATTCACACTCATGAACACAAAACCCCCACTTTAAAAAAAAAAAGTGAGAAACCTGTAATGTATTTATAATTCCATCCTTAGAGAGGCTAAATCAAGAGAATCATAAGTTTAGTCTCAGTTACATAAAAAGATTTTTTTTTTTTAAAGAAAATCAAGTGTCTATAAACTACACACTCATGTCCTTTGTGATTGATAACCCAGGTTTTCTTCTTCTACTCCAACTGGGCTACATGCCCAGCTCCTTGTCCACATTTTAAAATCTTTTTTTTTTAATTTTTATTTTATATGTATGGGTGTTTTCCCTTCATGTATGTCTGTGTGTCCTGTGCATGCCTGATGGCTGAGCAGGCTACCAGAGAGTGTCAGATCCCCTGGGACTGGAGTTACAGGCGTTGTGAGCTGCTATGTGGATGGTGGGAATTAAAATCAGGTCCTCTGGAAGAGCAGCCAGTGCTCTAACCACTGAGCAACCTCTCCATCCCACTTGTCCAAGTTCACAAAGTGTTTCTCCCGTGGCATAATAACCTCTCGACATCCCTGTAACAGCTGCAAAGAGCCTAGAGGCCAGACTGTGTTGCTTAGCAACGCCTTTACTCTCTATCACCTGATCCGGTTATCTGAAGTAGAAACATAGCCAAGCGCCTCCTGATTGGCCCCACAAAATACCAACCCATTTGCTTGCTCCATTGTTTTCTGGCCATTTATCAACCATCCCCATGACGCTCTCTACACAGATCTTGGGTTTGGATATGGCTATCCCTACTTGTCCTCGTCGGCTGGCCCTGGCTGTTTTTGTTTTTAAGAAAGTATTATCCCTGAGGTTGTAGCTTACTGAGGCAGCAACACGCCTAGTGCACGTCACCTGTCACCTTGCTGCAGGATTTTCCCTGTCCAATTACATTAGTGCAGAGGAGGCCTATGATTGGACAGAGAAAGGGGAGGCAAAGCTAAGAATTTGAGGGAGAGAGAGAGAGAGAGAGAGAGAGAGAGAGAGAGAGAGAGAGAGAGAGAGAGAGAATCTCAGAGTAGGGAAAGAAGAACCATGGCTGTGGACGTGAACCCCCGTGGCGATTACCAGCCACAAGTAGCTATGATTTCACAAGGTTAGAAATATTGGGATAAAGCTTTTATCACTATCAATTGGCTCTGAAATTATTATATTGGCATCTTGTAACTTGTGATATTATTGATATATAAATCGAATTGGTTAACTTTAAGCCTAAGAGTCTTGATTTTACCAGGTTACGGGGTATTGTGTTATCAAACCTCAAGGATGGCAGATCTATTTGGTTACTGGAGTGTGGGACCGCTGGTTACAGGCGATTATAACAGAGATGGAACTAGTAGCTCCCAGGAAAAGTGAGCCAGATGCTGTGGGGGCTAGCTCCAGAGAGCTGGCGGCGGTGGCAGGAGCCCGAGAGCGTGGTTCCGCCATGCAGAGAGCCAGCAGGTTCACTTTTTAATAATTCCTGTGTTTGAGTCCCACCCCTTCAGCCGCTCTGGAGAAAGACATTTGACATTTCCTGTTTGACCTTCCTGATTTCTCAAGCACACATGTCCTTTAACTCTCGAGCACTGTGGTGTCTGCCAAATCTCTCGGTTTCCAACAGAGCCTCTTTGTAGAAGAGGACCTGTAGGCTTCTCTGAGTTAAGGTAAGTGTGGGACTCTCAAACTCTGACCTCTATTTCTAAGAAAACTTTGGTTTCAGCTCATCAGAGCTCTTCAGACTCACGTACCCCCGCCTCCCCTGCCCCAGCCCCTAATTCTGGTCATGGATTTGAATTCAGTGGGAAAGGTACAATGTCAAAGACACAGGGAATGATCAGAGATGAAGAGATGGCAGGGAAGAAAGACAGGAAGCCTTGGGCACTGAAGGAGCGAGGACAGGACGGGACGTGGAGAAAAGCCTCTACAGATGGGGAATCTGAAACAAGGCGCTTGGATCCTTGGCCCAGAGCCCTGCCAAGCCTACTTCTGTCCTCCCAGTAGGGCATGTGGTATGACTGTATGCATGTGTGAGCAAGCCTGTGTTCCATCTTTACCACCACAAAGATGGCTGTGGGCCTAGCTTACCTTTCCAGCCTGTGTTCTTTCACACACACACACACACACACACACACACACACACACACACACACACTAAATAGTTTTAAAATTTTAATTATAAATTGGTTGAAGTGGTACACACCTATAATCCCAGTATTTGGGTAGTGGAGGCAGGAGGATCAGAAGTTGAAGTAACCAGACTAGATTATATGAGACCTTGTCTCAAAAAACAACAAAAAAGGAGAAGCTGTTTCCAGAAACAGGCAGGGGGGTTAAGAGCACTGGCTGTTGTTACAGAAGAGAAGGGGTTTGATTCCCAGCACCCTTTAGCTTTCTGTCTAAGCTCCACCTCCACAGTTACCTGGCAACAGCCAGGTTTGCCTGACTCACTATAAAAGGGGCTGTTTACCCCCTCCTCTCTCTCTTCTCTTGGCTTCTTGCTCCTGCTCTGTCTCCTCACCCTTTCCCCCTCTTCTCTCTCTCTCTCTCTCTCTCTCTCTCTCTCTCTCTCTCTACTACCCTCTTAACTCCCCTCCCCATGCCCTGAATAAATTTTATTCTATGCTATACCATCCTGTGGCTGGTCCCTTAGGGGGAAGGGATGCCTCAGCATGGGCCCACCGAGGCACCCCTCCCCCCACACCTGACTGTACCTCCACCAAAACATACCCCTCCCCTCCTCTCTTTATCTTTTTATAAACACATCAGCACCCACATGGCAGCTCACAACCATCTGTAACTCCAGTCCCAGGAGATACAGGGTTCTCTTCCAGCCTCCACAGGCACTGCATGCACGTGTGGGCAAATCGTCCATACGAAGTATATATTGTGTTTGTTTCTTTTTTTCTAGACAGGGTTTCCCTGTGTAGTCTTGGCTGGTCTGGAGCTTGCTCTGACCTTGAACTCAGAGGGCCACCTGTCTCTGCCTTCTGTGCCACCACTGCCCAGCCAAATCAAGTTTTTTAATGAAAAAAGTTTTTAAGAAAAATTAATGGCATGAACATAAATAGATAATTGCACCAGATAAAAATTAAATATCAATAAATCTTGAAGGCTCTGGGAACAACAACTGAGCTAGAATAATGAGTCCTCAAAGCCTGTTTCTGGAGGAAACTGGAGGATCTGGAGGCCACCTGTGTCAGGAACATTTCTGGTGGAAACCACAAAAGTTCTGCTTGGTTTTGTGACGTCCCGAGGGACATCTGAGATCTGTCATATGCGTTTACTTCAAGGAAACCAATAGACACCTTAAGCTATGAGCTAACTCTGTGGTTTTGGGTAGGGGTGATGCAGCTGCCATCTGGTTACCCATGCTCCTGTAAAGAACCCCCCAAGGGACTCTCCAAGCTTCAGTAGAATGCTTTCTTTTTTACTCTGTCACCTGTGTCCTATTTTAGGCAATTAAGCATGTGTTCACATCTCCCCAGGGAAAGTCATGAGACAGTCCTGAAGAATTGACCAGGGTCTTCTCTAGTGTGTCTGTGACATGTTTTCAAGAAACATGTTAAGGGGGAAGGTGTGTTCCACATTGAGGTCCGACATCAGCAGGCTAGGTGTCACGACAGAACGGGACTGTCAGAAAGGGGAAAGAATGATTCTTCCTCCCCATGCAACTCCATTTTCAGTCGTGGAAATGTCCTGCTTTGGTCTTTGAGCATGAACTTGAGTCACTGGACCCCCAGGGGACTTTGGGGCCTTTAGGCATTGGCTGGATCACATTTTCTGTAGTCTTGAGTCTCATTGCTTTGACGATGGCTTCCCCAGCTCTGAACACACCTTCTTCGGAACTTTCCAGTCTCTCTGGTGTGAGTGGATCTGATCATTTCCCTCTATTTGCATGCATTTTATGGGCTTGTTTCCCTAAAGGAGCCTGACTAACACATTTTGGTTGCAAAATTTTGGAGATGGAGGCAGAAAGATCTGGAGTTCAAGACCAGCGTTGGCCCATATACAAGTATGAGGGCAGCCTGAGCTACATAAAACCCTGTCTTAACAACCAACTAAGCAATAAATAAATAAACAAAATTTAAAAGATTATGAAACACGTGTGCATACACACACTCAGACATATACAAACACACTATGATCTACTCTAAGTCTACCCCAGCCTCAGGCTGGCCCCAACCCTGCTCACCAGACTGTGAAATCTCTGGGTCACTGAGTTGAGAATCCCAGTCTATAGTGCTTTGCAAGATTATTCCAGGTACCTTCCATGGGGGCAAAAGCCAACTGGTTTACCTTGCCAGCCTGTCTGCTGAGTTCATTTAGCCTTGGCCTTATCTTTGGCTTGGTCTCAATCCCAGAGAGTATCCTTTGATGTCAGCCTCTGTCCATACTGTGTCCCTGGTCCTATTTGGTCTTGACATTTAGACTTCCATAAGTCTCGATCACTGGTGGCCTTGGACTCTATCTTCTTCCTGTCTTAGTCAGAGCGTGACTGTCCTCATATGGCTCTGCTCTCGGCCTTGGTCTTCATCTCGGAAGCTTGATGAAATCTAAACATATGTCTCCCTATGCCCCCTGGAACCAGCAGAATGTGCAGCCCCCTGTGGATGGCTCTCCTGTCATCAGACTGCATCTTCAGCTGCTCACATGGATTAAATCTTCAAGACTGACTGACAGGCTGGCATGGATGCTGGGGTACTATCATAGGTTGTACTTAGAAGGTGTCTTGGTTGCTTTTCTATTGCCATGATAAGACTCCATGACCAAGACAACCTATGGAAGAAATAGTCCATTGGACTTAGAGTTTCAAAGGGTGAGTCCAGGACCATCATGACAGTGGGCATGGCACCAAGCAGGAATGGCACTGAAGCAGTAGCTGAGAGCTTCCATCTGATCCACCAGCACGGGGCAGAGAGAGATCATTAGGAATAGCATGGGATTTTTAAATCTCAAAGCTTAGATGATTTCACCAACAGGGGACCAAGTATTCAAATATATGGGCCTATGGGGATACTCTCATTTAAACCACCACAGAGGGAGATGCCCTGGCAGAGCATCTGTAAGGGACTGGGTGAGGTCCCCTGGCTGACATCTCTCTCCAGGGCTAAGGAATGAGCCTATTGTCTACTGTGCAGATACACCCCACACCCCCAACACACACACACACACACACACACACACCACGTACCACACCTGTGAGACCTGGGCAGGGCTGGGAACCTGGGCCAGAAGACCAAGTTATAATATAGCTGCACTGATTCTCAGCTTATCAACAGGGGTTAGGGTCAGTACTCCTTTAGAAAGTTGACCACTGCTGTGCCACTATGACAGAGTAAAGTCTAGGGCAGGCCTCAAGGTGTACCCCTCAAGGTTTGGTCCCCATAGATGCTGCCACCATTTCTCCCATTAAATGGTGGAGCAAGCTTGTGAGTCTGAGATTTTTCTTTTTTTTTTTTTTTAAAAAAAAAAAAGATTTATTTATTTATTTATTTAATATATGTGAATACACTGTCACTGTCTTCAGATATACCAGAAGAGGGCATCAGATCCTATTACAGATGGTTGTGAGTTAACATGTGGTTGCTGGGAATTGAACTCAGGACCTCTGGAAGAGCAGTCAGTACTCTTAACAACTGGTCTAGACATCTGGGCCATGACCCCACTGGCTTCCAGAGAAGGACTCTAAGGTTGAAAGCGGAAGGTCCTGTGGGATCCTCCCTGCCTGCCAGAGAGGGGAGAATGAAATGAAGATGGTGCTCTGGGGAGCAAAGGAAATGCTTCACAAGCTATGCTTTTCTTGTTCTCTGACCCCTGACCTCCACAGCCTCCAAACTGCCTGTGCACAAAATCAGAGCCATTGGCACCACAATGCAAAGAGGCTGAGGAGATGGTAGGCAAGGAATGAGGGAGAGATGATGTGCTGAGTACCCCATCTTGAGTCTGGCCTTCTGTACCCAACCCATACCAACATGATAAGTTGAACACAGCCACCAGGCTCCAGCCCCTTCCACTGGACTCATTTGCTTTCAAGCTGTCTGTACCATTGTCGGGTTCCATTAACTGCTAAGACTCATTCCACCCCAGCCCTGTCTGTCTGTCTGTCTCTCTCCATTACACTCTGTCCTCTCTTTCTTTGTCTCTATTTCATCCATCTCTGATATCTCCCTCCCTACTTCTGTGTCTCTGCCTCTGTCTTTCCCCGTCCACCTGGGCAAGTGCACCCAAGCTTCACAGAGCAACCTAGGCATACAATGGCCTCTTCCTGATCCTGAATGGCAAGCCTGATCCTTCTCACCCTGCACTGACCTTGTAACGTTCCCAACATTTATAGCACCCTCTGAAGTAGGGGCAAACAGACCTGACTCAGGTCACAGAGAGAGCTTCAGAATTTGAGGTCTGAGCATTGAGCAGGCAGAGACATCCTAACAGGGCAAGACAGCCTAGTGTGTCCCCACAGAACTGCCACAAAGGGACCTGACTAGGAGAACACCCCCTAAGCAAGCACTGTCCTGGAGGGGCCACCCAGCGGGAACAGTGAGAAAACACTGGGACAGAGCAGCTTCAGCATGAGAGGCTGGCGCACGGGGCAGGCTCCAGCTGCATTCCCCGTGGAAGTAAGTCACGTCTACACAGCGGTATGGCTTCCTCGGGTTTTCCAGGAAGCTCTTCTATTTGGAGTCTCCGTTGTTCCCATGTTTTTATGGGAGAGGTGGACAGCCCAACCAGCCACTCCATCCCACCTCCCCTTCTGGTTCCATGGCTGGAGTTGAGGTTCAATGATGATGATTGATCGGGGAGAGCCAGATATGAGCTGTAGTCTCTAATCTGGGACTTGGCAAACTAGGGACAAGGTGGCCAATACTGATTTCCTACAGTCTCCTATCTGCATCTTACTAGGGAGAGAAGGCCCTCCCCCTTTCTGTTACATCCTCCTCTGAAATCTTCCAGTATAGCTAAAGGTACCCCAAGGGATTGGCAGGAGTCCAGCCATCACAGCCTGGAAAATGAGTAGACAGATGGCCAAGCCTCTCTGTCAGTCTGCGGCAGACAAGAGCCTTCCGGCTGATGCAACCATGACTTGTCTGTCTCGGGAATCATTGGCTGAGAACACACCTGCCACACAGAAACCGTGCAAGCAGAGGGGACCAAATGAACTCTCTCAGAAACCACTAAGTGTTCTGGCTAAGAGAAGTGGGCTCCCAAACCCAGCTTCCACCCTCAACTCCTTAGTCAGGGAGAGGTTGAGAGAAGGCTCAGGCACAAGTCAGGAATAGAAGGCCCTTGGTCCTCCCCCTGAAGCCATTCACTACACTCCCAGGACCACAAGACCATGGGGATCATGGGAGGGCAAGGGCTCTTTGCTCTCCATCCTTTCTGGGGTCCCCAGAGGCCTTCTGAAGTGAGATTCGGAGCCTGAAGGGCCTTCACTTGCCATCATGCCTCTTAGTCCTTTGAAGGAAGAGCCTTCCAACGCCCAACCCCACCCACGTGTACATAAACATACACTCAAGGCCAAGTCTTGATTCTCTAGTCCCCAAGCTTCACTTTGGTTGAAACAGTTCTGGAGACCCAGGGACATGGACCCTCCCACCAATGGGAGTCACAGTTCTTCGTCACAGACCCAGAAGGAGAACCTCCCAAGGGCTCCCAGCATGGGTGCCTGTGGCTCAGTGTCCCTTTGTCAGCTCATCACATCCAAAATTGATGCCCTCATGCTGAGATCCCTCTCCCAGTCAGCTGCTATACCACGGTTAGCGAAGCTTATGCACTGAGGGGAAGCTTTGGTAGGATTCTAAAGAACTGAAATAAAGCCAGGGCCAGGAAGCAGGAGTGGGTGGGTTGGGGAGCAGGGCAGGGGGAGGGTATAGGGGACTTTTGGGATAGCATTTGAAATATAAATGAAGAAAATATCTAATAAAAATTGTTTAAAAAATAAATAAAACACAGAAGGAAATGGCAAAAAAAAAATCTATTCCAGAAAATAAAAATATTAAAAAATAAAATAAAATAAAAGTTCAGCATCGAGTTTGGAGTGAAGATGTTAGTATTCCTCTTTGTGGGGAGGCCCTTCTGTACTTTACCATCAAGAGGAGTTTAAAAATACTTTCAGGCAGCCTAGAATTTATTACAAGATAGATACCATTGTGTGAATTTAGAACTGAAGGTTTGTCCCAGAGACTGTGCAGTGCTAAATGTTTTGCTCACAAACGACTATAAACAGATTCTCAAAGCAGCTCGGCTACTCCCAGCCTAGGTTTGCTTGACCTCGGTTTCTGAAGTCACTCCTACTGCCATCCCTACATGGGGTACAGCATGAGCAGAGTGAGCCATGTGGGAATAGAAAATATTCAGGGAAACATGCACTGGACCTGAACACACCTGGCCTAGTAGATGTTTGGACGGCATACGCATTGTGTGGCATTAGCTGTCACCTACAGACTATAAGAAGCCTAGGATGCTGCAGGTCCTAAGTGTATAATGCACCAGCCCTTGTGAGGGACTTGAGCAGACACAGCTTGAGATATCCATGACATCCTGAGGACGCTGAAGACTGACCATGCCATTAAGTAAGTCAATGAGAGAAGCAGACACGGCCTTCCTGAGATCCAGTCACACATTTCTACCACCCAGTGCAGGCCTGGCCTCGCTCATAGTCTCTCTCCTGTTTGATTTTCTTGACTCACAGTTCTGAAGCAATGACTAATTTTGATCATGAAGGTATTCCAAACACGCTCGCCCAGCACCAGGGATCCTCTTCCCCGCTAAGCAGGCCAGAGATGCTAGGTGGTTGGACAAAATCTCAGCCCCTAGGTACAGTAGCAACTGCAGCTGTCTTGAACCAGGCGAGCTGGTGAGACCCCCTTCCCAAGAAGCCCACCTCCTGGAGACCAACTAGAGGCTACCTCCTCCCTGCACAGTGGGCCACTTGGGTAGTGGGTGGAAGAGCTGGGTCACGTCCCCAGACATGCAGTCAGGTGGAGACATAGCCAGCGTAGAACCCATGCATCCAAGGTCACAGCACAAGGTTCTGGCCACCAGAGAGACACTGGGCAGAACTTGCTGAGACCCACCCTTGAACTAGAACGATCAAACATTTCTATTCAAACACATGTGCACATATGTGAACAGACATTCAAGCACATACACACATGTACATGCACTCAAAGCATGCCCATAAATACATGCATTCAAGTACATACTCAAAGGAACACATACCAATAAATACTAGTACACTCACCTACATGCAACACAACACAATAACACACACATGTTTAGAAATATATCATTTTAATACATTTAAACATATTGACCTAGTAGCTAAATATTTGCTCTCATTTAATGCCTAAAGAAGTTATCCTATATTTCTTAAATAGCTGAGTCTCAGAGGGTGAATTTCTCTTTTTAAAAAATTGTTTACCCGGCTGGGGAGGCCAGATGAATGACACCAAAGCACCCACCCTGGGGCTGGCTGGCCTGTGGTGGCCCTAAGAAAGACAACCAAGCACCTGCCACGGGCGCCACTGTGATGGATGAATTTATCATGGAGGGATGGGAAAGATAGAAGAGAAAGCAAAGGCGAGGAGTTCGTACACTGGAAAGAAAGGTGGAACTGAAGACTTGCCGGTGGTGAGGAACAGGCATATGAAGAGGTCTTTTTTGGTCAGATCCTGGTCCAGTCTGCCACCAAGGGCTCTGTCTGGCTCCATGGCTCTCCTGCAGCCTGTGTCTGTGTCCATGTCTGTATCCAAAGGCCAAGTGTATGTCCCTGGTGTGGGCTGCCACCAGAGACCATGTGGATATCTGAGGGGCATGCTGCCATGGGGAACATGCTCATCTGAGTAGTCTGTGCTACCAACTGAGACCATGGAGGCATTTGGGATCATGCTGCTGCCAGAGCCACATCTGGGTCAGTGACAGTCAGGGTCTGTGTTGACATCCCAGGCCCATGTTACCAGCAAAGTCCATGCAGATGTCTCTAGCTGGACTGAGGCTCTGTGCTAAGCTGGCTCTGAGGTCATGAGAACGAGGGAGCTGTCCCTGCCCCTCACTGGCTGCAGCTCTTGAGAGAGCAGACCCTGCACCTCATCTGGGCAGCCCAGTAGAGCTGGCCCTAGTGGCAAAGGTGTGCATGAGCCCACCCCAAGGACAGGAGAGCTGCCCCTGCCCCTTGCTAGCCAGGGTAGTGTTGGAGAGCTCGTCCTGGTGGTATAGGTACAGGAGAACTGGCAGACTGACCAACTCAGTTATAATCTAGGCCCAGATCTAGGGCTTTGAGTTGACCTATACCAACATCTACCCCATCTATGATCTGCTGGAGCACGTGAAAGGGCCAGTTCTGCAGAACCAAAGCTGCAGGATCTCCATAGCACAGGGCAACAACAGGATATCTGAAAGGAATTCCTAGGAGGATCTAGTTCTGCTAGCATAGCAGAAGTCAGAGGCCTGGAAACAGACCGGTGATTCATTGCAGTGAACATTTGCAAGTGAAGATGTGGGGACAGAGGGTGCACTGAGGCACACGCAGTCTTCCACGGCAATATGTTTTGTTTTGCTTTTTAAGTCTTTATTTTATTTTATGGGTGGGGAGGTTGCAAGGGGGAATGGTGGATACGAAGGACGGAGAAGTGCATGATGAGAAATTCACAAAGAATCAATAAAAAGTTTTTTTTTTTTTTTAATGTTTACATTAGTATGTGCACGCGCACGGGTTTGGGAAGTAGAGGTCACACCAAGCCCGCTGTAAGTGTACTTTCTCATCTATGAAGCACTCATTCCTCACCTCAGAACTCACATCCACACCCACTAATTAAAACATTCCTTTCAGCTCTGCCAGGTCTGACCCCCTCACTCTCTTTGTTCCCATGCCCCTTCTGAAGCTGCCCAGGACAAAGGGTGGGTCCCTCTCAGGAAGTGGAGGCTGGAAAAAATTGGCAATGGCCTAGATCTGGTCAGGCTGTTGTCCAGAGACTGGTTGTCTGAAACGGGATTTTAGCAGAACTGTTGTTTCTGGCATGAATCTGGAGTGGTGGCCTCTAAGCTTTGAGGTAGCCGTTTGTCACTGGTCGTTATCTGGGATTTTATGGCGTCAGTCTTTTGAAGGGTTCTCAGAGCCTTTACAAGACAGAGCCCGGCAAACCATGATGGCTGAGAATTGCTTAGGAGATGAGTCTTTTAAGACAACCCCTAGATCAGATAAGAAGCTTTAGCGTGTGGAAATTGACGGATTCCTTTGGTATAACAATAAAAAGAGTTGAGCCTGGAGCTGGGGGAGGGCCAGACAGGGAGGCAGAGTCCTGTAGCCAAAGTGGCAGGGGAGTCTGGGTATGGGTCTCTAGCTCAGGAACTGGTCCCCAGCAAAAAGGCTCACAGGCTCACAGATGTCTCCAAGTCCCCGCTCTACTTGTCCCCTTCAGACAAACTTTCTGGAAGCTTTTCCCTGCCTTGGTGACCAATGTTTCCTTGGAAGACAGTTCTGTAGACACAGGCAAAGAGCATGGTGCCAAGAAAGGTACCGAGTCCTTTCCTCCCACCTCCACAGCCAGAGTCCATGCCATCCAAAGCTGGTGGGATTGGAAGCAGCCTGCCACCCTCTTGCCCTGAGTGCCGTTAGGGCTTGGCTTCTCACGCAGAGGCCAGGGGCCACCAGACAACTCTACCTTGGTCTTCTCTCTGGACATATTCAAGTGCTGGTAGGACCCTTGATTTTCTTTCTTACTAGGGTTGGACGTCAAGCCCAGGATGAAAGGGAAGCAGGTATGGGAACCACAAGTTCCGAAGGCCCAGTTCTGAGGGAAAGTGAGGGGTCGCCAGAGCTCTACACTCTCCGTTGCCAGGATACAAGGCCTCGCTGGGCAGCATGATCACACCATCCACCATACCACCGACCCTGTGCTCTCTCCTCTGGTCACAACATGTATAAACACATCGCCCATGGCCTAACACATTAGCCACAACTCATACACATGCACCCCCGAATGCATACTCACATACACCCAGTGATACACCCCTCACATGTACATAAACATATCCCAACCACAGCTTGCACCCCCCCCCTCTCTCTCTCTCTCATTGGTCAGTAGTGAACAGCAACGATTTACCCAGTGAGCAAGCCCAGAAGAGCCCAGCCTGGCCACCCTCACAGACAGGGCATGTGGGCTGATCCACCTCAAACCAGAAACTCAATGTCTGAGAAGACTGACTCCATTGGATCGTGTGTGTGTGCCTCTGTGTGTGTGCGCACACCCTATAATTATAGCTGTGCACCCGCATGCCCAGTTTATACAGTGCTAGGGATCGAACCCAGAGCCCCGTGTATGACCTACTAAACTTCATCCCCGACCCTGAAGGTATCACACTTCTGTAGAGCCAAGCACAAGCCACCTACCACAGGCACATTGTCAGGATACTGGGTCATGAGTTCTTGGCCAGAGGCCTGACCAGCATGAATGGTGCATAGTCCACCCTAAACTCAATCGGGTTGGCTGATCCTTATGTGAAGGCCTCATAACACATCCAGTGGTCCTTTGAGTTTGCCCTATGCATGTTTCTGACTCTATACTGGCTCTTGACACAGCTGGAGGCCCACGCCTGTGACAAGTGGCCTTTGATGCTTATTCATACTGTGGTGAAGGTTGATTAGCCCCTCCAGGCAGAGTCAACATCTGTGCAGAGGGCACAACACTCAGTGTTGACTGGTGTTCTGGGCTGTAACTACCGGAGTATATAGCAGCACATGTCCCAAGGCCCGAGGACTCCTGGTCTGACATCTGGTTCTAAGCAGCAGGTGATTCTTGATCAAAGATCAAGGGAAAGAGAAAAGTCCATTTTGTGCAGCTGTCTGTCTCGCTGTCCCCTCTGAGGCATCAGCAGTGCGCAGCTCAGACTGCTCTTCCAGAGAACTTTCTGTGGGAGTGTTCAGCCTTTCCCAAGCCCTCTGCATGTCCCAGCCAATGATGGAGTAGGGCAGGCACCAGATATGGCCACTAGATGGAACCTCAAGAACCTCCTGCCCCTCTTACTATGCGGGGCAAGGGAAGCAGCCCTTGGCAGCCCTTACATCAACAGAGGCCTCAATCTGTGCCAATCCAGAACTTGGCATCATCAGCTCCGATTGGTTATCTGCTGCCCAGTCTTAAAGACTGAAGGACTGGGCAAACTGGTGTCAGGAATGGTGTAGGGCTATAACAGATACTGCATTCGTGGGAACAGGATGATGGACAGACTAGGAGAATTCTGAGCTGCAGCAGGAATCTCATCCTTCTGGAGACTGAGGCAGGAGGATGCTCAGCTTGAGGTCAGCCTGAGCAATAGATTAAATTCAGGGAGACGGAGTCAATGACAGAAGAGAGACAGAGTGTCTTAATCTCCGTCTCCTTAGTCCATGACACACATTAAAGTAGCAAGGCAGACTCTATTGAAGACCATCCTCAGAAGTGCCCACCCTCGTGGGATTGTGGTTGGGGTATTGGTCTCAATTCTCTCAATTCTCAATTCAACATGAACTAATAGGGGTTTCGAGCCAAGGGATAGGAGAGTCCGTGGATGGAAAACCTAAAAAAGAAAACATCAGAATGCAGAGGACATTGGCAAGCCAGTCATCTGAAGGATGCGGATGAGGAACCGACTCAGATATGGAGTGGAGTCTCTTGATCAATTTGCATAGCAGAGTCCAGAGGAAGAACCCAGAAGAGCCCACGTTTCCGGCAAACTATAATATGTGGTTAAACCATGAGTCTTTGTCACCTCAAAGGTGATTCCAGCGAGGACTCAGCAAGAAAGGAGACAGAGATCACGGCATGGCCATGGTCGCACGGCTGGGAAATGTCAGCGAATCCTCTGAGAAGCTGCAGAGTGAGGGGAACAGTGCTGGAAACTGGAGGAGAGGCTGCCCTTGTCATAACGTGGAGAAGAACTTGATCTAATTCTGTTCCTGTCCCAGTATTTTTAGAACTTGCAAGTGAAGAATTAGATATTCAGCTGAAGGTATAACTGAGCACTGTGTGGCAGGCGTGGACTGATGCTTTTGAAAGCTTAGTGCAGACCGGAGAAAGAAAAAAAAAAAAAGGATTCCAAAGTAGAATTTTTAATCAAAAGAAGAGAAGTGTAAAATGTACAAAATTCTCCACCTACTCCTTAAAGAAATGGGAAAGCCTGCTCGGGGAGATCAAAAGTGTGGGACCCGATGGTCTTGCTACAGTCAGGTACCATCCATTCTCAAGGAGGAAGAATGATCACAAAAGCATTGGCAAGATCACCCAACAGCCCCTCTGTCACAGGCCTGCAGTTTCCAGGGGAGGGGAGGGGAGGGAACAGGGGTGCTGTCACTCGCTCAGTCTCATATTACACAGTTAGCTTCCCACTCCACCACCATAGTCCTCAGCTGCCTATGTAGTCTCTGCAAGCCTCAGTGCTAATAATGGCATAGCTGTGTGTCTGCCTACACTGTAGAGGGTCCCTGTGAGCTTTTAAAGCCAGGCAGACCCACTGTGGGAACCAGTCCAGATTGTCCCCAATACTACAATTCCCCACAGAGCTGGGTGGGGCTGTGTGTCTTGCTGCTTACACAATACTTCAGCTTGAATGTGGACAGTGTGGTCCTCAGGCATGGATAAACCTGCTGAAGACCCCCCTCCCCCGCTGGGGGCCATGCAGCAAGACCACGCACAGAACCATGGAAACATCCCGGACACCGTCCCTTGCCTCGGACATCAACAATCCTACAATAATCACCACAGGAGGCTGGTACACCAAGCCTGCTATCCAGTTCCGTGCTTCACCAGGAAGAGATGGAGGGCCGGGTGAAACAAAGGAAGCTCACTGTTACACCCTTTAGGAGTTTTGATCAGGTTCATTTTATCTGCCAGTTAAAAAGTTTAAAGATGGGGGGAACAAGGCGGCTGGTGGATCTCAGACACAGTAGAGAGCAACAGGCACAGGGAAAGGACCTACTGAACAGGGGATTTCAAAACTGAAACCCAACCACCTGGGAGATCTTGGGGTTTTTTAAGTGGTTTTGGTGGAGCAGGGTGGAGGCGTATTCTACAACACTCCCACTTCTCCTGGTCTTTCTGCCTCCTTCTCCGCAGTGTTCTCGGAGCTGAGTGGAATGCTGGGGTACTCAAGGTTCACTTGCTATCAGCACTTCGACCCGTTAGGAGTGCGCTGTTCTGGGAGGGATGGAGGTCAACAGCCCCTGGGCTGAGGGCGAAACCCTTCCTCCATTTCCCACCTCCAGCCAGAGCTTGACTGAGAGCCCGTGTATGGCAGGCCAGACTCCCGCAACACCACCCAACTCCTTACCAAAGGTTTCCCTTTGTTATCGTGAGTTTTGCGTGATTTTAAGGGCCTTATAGGGCTAAAAGAGTGGATCAGGAGTCAAAGAGCTCTGGACAATCTTCTAGAGGACCTGACTCTGATTCCCAGCACCTACATGATGGTTCACAACCCTCCAGTTCCAGGAGATCCAACGCCCTCTTCTGACCTGTGTTGGGTACTGCATGCATATGGTGCACAAGCCATACATGCAGGCAAAACACCCATACGCATAAAGATAAAAATGGAACATTTTTAGCTGTGGCCCAGTGGCTGAGCTCTTGCCTAGCGTGTGCCAGTCTGGCTACAGACACACCGCCTCAGGAAAGAGGAGAAGACTAGGGAAGGGAGCTACTTCTCCTGACAGCATTTTTGCCCAAAACAACAGTCTCAAGATTCCCTCTTACTTTCTAATTCAAATGACATTTTAAAAATGCTGCAGGCAAGATAATACCCGCAGCTCCCTTGGTTCCTCTGCCCTCTACTGGTGAGGTCTCACCCTTGAACACTTTGAAAGCCACATTCCCTTTCCACCAATGTCTGAGTGTGCACACGGGACACTCCCATGGGAACGGGAGTGTGCATTCCAGTCTCCCCCAGCAGGAGGGGATCCTGCTGGTCTGCACGGGACAGAGTGGCGACTTCACGGACAAATCCCTGTCCTAAAACTGTGATGAGGCCAAGAAATCGAGAAAGCCAACAAAGGGCTCTTCCGGCAGCTTGAAGTGCCCTTGCTGACTGAGCACTGCCTGCAGGGAGGGGCCCACAGGTTCTGATCACACCCGGTAGAGCCCGTGTTGTATGTGATGGGCCTATCCCTGCTGTCTTAGTTAGGGTTACTTTCCCTGTGAGGAAACACCATGACCAAAAGCAACTTGGGGAAGGGAAAGTGAAGGGACTGTGGTAGTAGAATAAACGCCACTTTGTTTAAGACTCCATTTTGTTTAAGTCTCCATTCTAAGTTAATTTGCCCTAAGAGAGGCACGGCCACCACCCTTTGAGGGCTGAGAAAAATCATGAAATGTCCCTGGCAGTTGCAAAATAGACACAGCAGCTGCAGCTAGCTGATAATAACAGAGTGGACTAAGAAAACATAAATCAGCTGGGCAGTGGTGGCACACGCCTTTAATCCCAGCACTTGGGAGGCAGACGGATTTCTGAGTTTGAGGCCAGCCTGGTCTATAGAGTGAGTTCCAGGACAGCCTGGGCTATACAGAGAATCCCTGTCTCAACAAAACAAAACAAAACAAAACAAAACAAAACAAAACAAAACCCAAAAACAAAAAACAAACAAGAAGGAAGGAAGGAAGGAAGGAAGGAAGGAAGGAAGGAAGGAAGGAAGGAAGGAAGGAAGGAAAAGAAAGAAAGAAAGAAAACATAAGTCTTTTCCAGGTCAAGATGCTCCTTTTGGATGTGTGGTCTCTCCTTGTGGTATAACCAGGGTGCTGTAAACCAGTTGGCTTCAAGACCAACATTCCTTTACCCTCTCATGTAATGACAAAGCGTAGAAACCCCTGCCTACGGCTTTTGCCTGTATAAACCCCCTTCACCTACACCTCGGGCCGTTCTATCCCGTTACATCAGGAAAGTTTGTGGCCCAAGTTCGAGCTTGAATAAAGACTTACATGTGCTTGCATGGGAGTTATGGTTCCAGGTGGTCTCTGGGGTTTTCACAATCTGGTTACCACAAAAGACGCCCTTCACTTCGGCTTCCCCATCATTGTCTACCATTAATGGAAGTCTGGGCAGAAATTGAACCAGTAATTTGTTTCTCTTCCTATTGCGGTTATGCTAAATAGATCTTTCACTTCCCATTATGACTTTGTCTTTTTAGTGGTGTGGGAATCCAGGCTCTGTCTCTAACGGCTCCTACAACAGAGGGGGCATAGGGAGAAATCAGTGAGAAGATAAATTCAGGAGGAAGCCAGCGAGATAGAGGGCTCAGGGGCACAAACCCCTGGGGCCCATCGCCTTCATTCAGTCTTCTGCCTCCTACCATCTCCCATTGATTAAATCAGAACCCTTAGGATCTGTTTGCAAACATTACTGAGCAAACGCCCCACCATAGGCTTTACTAACCTGCCAGGCATTTCCTAACCTAATTTAGTTGACAACCATCAGACACTCTAAAATCTGTTGGGAGAAGAGTTTCCATGTGGGTATTCATTTGTGGATCCGGGCAAGCATTTACTGGATAATCGTGCTATCCAGATCGTTGGAGCTGGACCTCTGAGATGATTCAGCAGATGAAGGACCTTGCCTAGCAAGCCTGAGGACGTCGATTCCATTCCAGTAACCCATCTAAAGGTGAAAGAGCAGAGTTAAACCCACCAAGCTGTCCTCCTAGCCAACGTTGGGATAGACAAAGAGCTTCGTACGTGATGGACCGTGACCACAGTGGAGGTGTGGGGGGTTGGGGAGACAGTAGAAGCAGCACAATGACTTGGCAGGGTTGGAGTTTTCCTGTTTCCTTCCACAGTAGCTTGCTACTCCCCACCCCTTCCTCACCCTCACATCCACTGAATATCCCATCAGCTGTGCCTTCTGCCCCACTGGGAGCAACTTCAAGAAGCTCTGACTGCAATATCCTGAGTTCCACCCTTCTTTCTCCTGTGGCCCTAGGCTGAGAGAAGGCAAGAGAGCCATGCAGCGTGACTCACAACCCTGACATCTACTAATCATGGTCTTAGGTGATATTTTAACATCCGTCCCTACTATGTGGAGGATTTGTTTCTCTGCGTTCCTTATATTTACCTTATGCCCAACTGCCAAACATGTCTTCCTGGTTCCAGGAGTCTAATAAACAGCTCTGGGGCCTTTCTTGGGCTTGGTTTAGTTTTGTTTTGTTTGTTTTTGTTCTTGTTGTTTACCCACTCGCTACTTACTGCTCAGTCTAGCCTGGAACTTGCTGTATAGACCAGGCTGGCCTCAGACTCACAGATTCCCTTGCTTCTGCCTCCCAGAACTTAGAGATGTGTTCTAAGTATATGCCGTTTTGTTTTGTTTTGTTTTGTTTTGTTTTTGTTTTTGTTTTTTCCAGACAGGGTTTCTCTGTGTAGCCCTGGCTGTCCTGGAACTCACTCTGTAGACCAGGCTGGCCTCGAACTCAGAAATCCACCAGCCTCTGCCTCCCAAGTGCTGGGATTAAAGTCGTGTGCCACTACTGCCTGGCAAGTATATGCCTTTTAAAGGTAAATTGTTTTCATTTGAGCAGAAGACACCATGACAAGTGGCCGGTGTTGGCAAAATAGTAAGTTATTGCCTCGGATGAACAAAAGAGATGGCTCATTCTAGAGCCAAACATGAGCAATGATGGCCCGGAACACAGATTTATGTCTCCCAGACGTCACACTCCAGTGAGGTAGTGGAGAGGCAATCATGAAACAATACATTCTTCAAGTGTATGTGTGCACGTGTGGGTACATCAAGCAGGTGGTCACAGAAACACAGAGAAAACTCTGCTCTAGGCCACAAGTAATGACTGGCAGCAGTCTTAGCCTACTAGTGGGTGGGAACTGGGGGTCTGTTCCTACATCCCAAGGGATTTCCCTTATGGTCACAAAAGATGCTAGGTCATTTCAGCAATAGGTAGCTATTAAAGGAACTAAGATGCCCCATCTCTGAACTAGCAACATTCCAACCTTCTCACATCACTGCAGTTCTAAGCAGTCCATATCTCCAGACAGCTTCTTTCCAGGAATTCCCATCCATGCCTGTGAGTCTTACCAACAATGTTTTCACCAATTATCACATAATTTTATGTTTTTTTTTTATAGACAGCAAACTGTATGTTGTTGTACTAACTCATGCTAAATTGTTACATATATATAACAAAATAGTCTTTATTGCGGGCTAGGGAGATGCCTCAGCAGTTAAGAGCACTGATTGCTCTTCCAGAGGACATAAGGTTCGATCCCCTGCACCCAGGTACATGAAACCTCACAACCATCTGTAACTCCAGTCCCAGGGGATCCAATGTCCTCTTTTATTCTCCAGGGACACAGCACACATGTACATATATGGTAGATATACATATATATGCAGGCAGAACACCCATGCACACAAAATTAAAATAAAGGTTAAAAAAATGTATCCTTTATTGAGGTGCATGGTTCAGTAACAAGTGAGCCGGACAAGAATTAATTTGTGCCATTTTTCTTAACTTCTACACACCCATTGGGCAAGAAGTCACATGCTTTATGCAATAAAATGTGAGAGGTAGTTCCCATTAAACAGTACTCTCATTAGAAGAATCAGTCCAGATCCCACAGAGGTCATGTGGCAGACCAAGGCTACTAGGAATGCAGTGACTTCAGCTATGCTCCCTGTGGTGTCACACAAGTACTAAGGAAAGCCAGCCCTGATGACAAGGGGCCTCCCTGCAGAGAAGATAGAATGCAGGCCTCCAGCTAAGGACCATCACAGCCTGGCCTGCTGCAACTGGCCTGTGGTGGTTCTCTCTGGGCATCAGCTTAAGTAGTGTCCAGAAAGTGGTAAAAGGCCCCTTGCAGTGCATCTGTGGGGGCACCAAGCAAGTCCTGAGTTAAAAGCTATTGCCAGCAGCTTAACTGGGCTTTGAGAATCACAGCCTCAGACAGCTACAGCTGGGACCCAATCCCTTGCTCTCCAAACAGCCTGTGAACTGCTCTGTGGCTTCCCACTTTCTGGAAGAAGTCGAGACCAAGCCTTGGTCCAAAGCAACGGATGCACTAAAAATCTGGCCTGTTGGCAGCCTTGTGGCCAGGTCAAAAAAAGATCAGACACTTGCCCAAGCTCAGCTACTAACCCTGGGGCTGACAGCAGCCCTGTGTGCTTCTAAACCTCAAGACCACTAGTCGGGGGCATACAGAGAGATTACTCACTCCCACGGGAGGCTACCGAGGGTATGTAGGTATCCACAGCCAACCTGGTTAATCCTGGTGGCTCCAAGGGATGCACAATTTCACCTTTTGGTCTCCCAGAAGCCAACGGCTAGTTTTTATGCTGGTGGGTTACTCAATCAGTCCCCGGCATCCTGTCCTGCTGAAGGAGCTCAGCCTAGCTGGGTACCACACAGCAGGCAGAGCACAAGGTCAGCTCTCCAGGATCCCAGCACCAGCACCTGACCTCAGGGGACTCTTCTTCCATCCCAGTATGAAGGCGTCTTACAGAGTTTGAAGATTTGCCTGGAAAACGGAACCCCACAACACAAGATGTGGCCATCTGCTGGGCCAGCTAGAGGTCCTATGGAAGGACAGCTGAGAACCCTTTGAGATAATTAGCTCGCTTAGAGGGGACAAAGCCAGCCATCTCCCTTAGCAGAGTGAGTGCCCTATGAATATAATTCTCCAGTCTCTGGGCCGCGATTTCCTTACGGCCAGGGAGGTAGGGCAGTAATGCACGCTGCTGGCCACTAGAGGGCGTATAGGATCCTGGGTTGGGGAAGCAGGGATGAGGAGGGCTCAGAGGGCTCAGGAAGGCAAGTGGGGTACTAAAGGGAGCTGGAGTGGGGTGGGGGGAAGGCAGCCAGAAGGAAGAAGACAGGAGGAGGCGGATGAGATAAAGCTCCCTGGGAGCTGAGCCAAGAATCCAGGAGGCTCGCAGAGGTCGCCCCGAGGGCAGAGGACAGATAGAAACCAGACACCACCTAATGGGATGGGAGGAGGTACTCCCACCTTAGCTGGAGACTCCAGAGACCCTATCTCCCATGAGTTCTGATATCATGAAGCCTTTATTGAGGAGACTGGACTTTACTGGGAGGCCAGAGGCCACACATTCTGTACAAAGGGTGTGGAGACTCTTGGCAGAGTTCTGGCCCCTTTCTTCTCTGGGTCTTTAAGAAAAGCAGAAAAGGAGCCAAACTGCTGTGAAATCCCCATAGCCCTCGAGAATAGGTTTCTATTTTAGTAAGTTTCTGTTTCCTAAACCTAATAATGTGCCCTATGAAACATGTTTTTCCACCTGCACTAAACTCATGACCCCATGATGCAGACTATGTTTTCCAGATTCTTTGATCTATAGCCATGACCACCCCATAATGTATGGGTCCCTTCCCACATGGCAACTGTCCCTGCTTCTGTCTTACCTGTCACGGTATTTTTTTCCCTAACTACCAATTATCTTACCCCTGTAAACATACTTACAGATTTTTTTTTTTTTAATTAGCCTTCTGGCTCTTCCCATAAAAGAGACATCATAAAGCCAACGGAGATGTTCTTAAAAGCTGGACTTAGGGTAAGACAGCTGAGGTCAGTCCTGGGGGGGGGGGGAGGGGGCGGCGCCTCTAAAATAATCAAGCTTCAGTGGGACGATCACGGATTGGCTCCTTCTCCTCACAGACTTGGGCTTAACATTACAGGAATAAAAAGGCTTGCTTTCATTAATTTGGCCATGATGATTTGAGTCAGTAGTTTTCTCCTCCCATCGTTGGGATTGACAATCTTTACACCTGTTGGGTGGAGGGGGCCACAGACCTGCCCATAGAGAGACATGAAGTGTGAGGTCTGCTGCCTGCCCCACCACACACAGACACACAGACACACAGACAGACAGACAGACAGACCACACACACACACACACACACACACACACGCGCGCGCACACACACACACACACACACACACACACACACACACACACATCTCCTCATGCTGAGGAGATGCTTCTACTGCTGCAGTGGTGATGCAGTGGTACAGGGCTCAGCGCAGAGCAGGAGGTGCTGTCTACACTGTCCTCAGAATGAAGCGTCTGTGCCTTCTGCTTCATTGGCCCACAAGATCACTTCTTGTTCTTGAGTTCTTGAGTAAGGTTCCCCAGAGCAGATGCCTCATCTGCACTTCAAGTTCCGTTACTCACAGCCAACCACAGTCCCAAAGTATCAAATAGAACATTCCAGAAACAATTCGGGGGTGGGGGAAATTCTGGCTAAACCACCCTAGCTACACTCTCAGTGAAGGTAGGCCAGAGAACTCAGGCCAGATAGGAGTGGAGGGTTTGGAGGACTAGGATATGGCCCCGTCAGATACGGAGAATAGTCGGGGTGATCAGATGGGGAGGGTTAAGGGAAGCAGGCCTTGACATACTGAGTCAGCAGGCATCTAAGGGTATCTTAAAGGAAGTAAGTACCCTGATGGACCCAGGAGAACATTCTGGAAGTAAGGCTACTGGAATTTCACCATGACCACACACCTGTGTTCCTCTTAGTAAAGAATAGCAACTTGCTGGGTGCTCCTTCAAGGTTGGCTCAGCCCTGGGCAGAGGGGACAGCTGAAGAGGGAGGCACAAGTGGGCAGAGGGCCCCAGCCAGCACCTTGCCCTCTGCTTTGGAGTCACTGAGACTCCATCTCCAGCTAGCACCAGGGACAGGAGGCCAAGCCCCACCTCACACAGTCCCAATCATTCCCAAAACAGCTGGTGAGATGGCCCAGGTAGGACAGGAAAAAGAGTTGGGATCGCTGAGACTTGACTTATGAAATAACTGGGAAGCAACGGACCCTTCCTCCTATGACTATGACACCCACCCCAATCCCACCCCAAATGCTTTGTTGTTGTTGTGTTTTGTTTTGTTTTGTTTTGTTTTGAGACAGGGTTTCTCTGTATAGCTCTGTAGACCAGGCTGGCCTCGAACTCAGAAATCTGCCTGCCTCTGCCTCCCAAGTGCTGGGATTAAAGGTGTGCACCACCCCCCCACACACACAAGAGGAAGTTTCTCAGGGACATTCCTGGGGCCACCAGGCTTGAGCCACAAGTGTTATATGAGCACTTTGTAGGGGGGTGGGAATCGAGTCTATAAACCTAGGGACTTCCAGAGGCGTATCACTGTCTTGTACCAGTTACCTAACAGTTCTTCTTTAAGGTAAGTCAGAAAATACCTTTTTTCTTAGGCAAATGCGAGTGACCAGAATGTGAAGTCACCCAGAATGGCAGGCATGCTTGAACAGAGAGTTAAAAATCCAGTTACATAACTGTGTTTGTGTTTTAATCCCAGATGTGAGATAAGCAGCTGCTTCACGCAGGAGATTATAATTTGCCTCATTCTGGAGACTCTGGAGAGGTTAGAAATGGGAGTCCCCTGACACGTTTGAGGTGGCCGCTGCTTCCCCTGCTGCTCCTGGCTGCTGTTTGTCAAGTGTTCATGAACAAAGAGAGGAGGCCGAGTTGGAGTTCTCCTGATTATTTGTATTAAGGTTAATTTAAGGTTAAATTAAGATTATTAGTATTATAAGTATTAGTATAAGGAAGTCAACGTCCCTAATCAGCAGATTAGAGGTCAACGCCCCCTTTCCCCTCTAACCTTCTTCCTCTCCTACCTAGTGTTGTTGGAGGTTGGAAGGGAGGGAGGTATAAGAACCCAACAAAAATAGCTTTAAAAAAAAAAAAACAACCCACAACTAACAAGTGGTACTCGATGTGCTGATAGGCAAAATGAGAAACTTGATTTCTAACGCCTTAGAGGAGACAGCAGGGTACGAAGGAAGAAATACACTGTGACAGGATATCAGCAAAAAGATTTGTTGTGGCCACGACCGCTGGGTTCTCTCCTGCTTTGCTCCCAGAAGGGATTTTCTGGTTTTGCCACTGCTTCTTCCTATATTCTGCCTCAAGAAGAAGAAGGAGGAG
>NC_034606.1:39976297-39991757 GCF_900095145.1 Mus pahari
AAGAAGAAGAAGAAGAAGAAGAAGAAGAAGAAGAAGAAGAAGAAGAAGAAGAAGAAGAAGAAGAAGAAGAAGAAGAAGAAGAAGAAGAAGAAGAAGGAAGGATGGCTGAGCAATTGGAAAAAATTCTAGTGGAAATGGAGGGATCTGAGAGGCAACTGGGGAGGTTACAGATAAAGATGGAAGTGCTTGGAAAGTGAATAGCAAAACAAAACAAAACAAAACAAAACAAAACAAAACAAAACAAAAAGATAGAAATAGAAGGTTCAGACTAAGTGAGCAGAAGCTTCCCGCAGGATGAAAGAGCCAAGCCACCAAGCCGGCTGGGCTAGAGCCAGGTCTGGCACCCAGCACTTTCAGTTTCAAGTCCCCACAGCCCCTGGGTGTGGGGCCTGAAACCAGGGAAGGCCAGGCAGGGCGACAGGGTTAAAAATAAACGGCTGGTTTCGAAAGAAAGCTTTAATCTTGAACAAACCTAGTCGCAGGGAAGGCAGCCTGTGTGGTTACAAGATTCCCATCGCTAGCTTTCTCAGTAGCACAAGGCTTCAAGATCAAGATACCCGGTGCTTTAAGTTCCGTAAATGTGGTCATTTGAAATTGTGACCAAGCTGCTAAAAACCTCAGAGTTCAACGTGCCAGGTGCATTAACTCCGAGGAATACAGTACTTTCCACAGGAGAAGCGAACACTGTTGGCAATGGGTTCTTGGTAAGAACACCTAGGCTTCCCAGAGTTTGCAGAAGCTGTGGTACGAGGGGATCACTGGATAAGTGAGCGTAGGTCCAAGAGGAACATCCGAGGTAACTTTTTGCAATAGGAAGTGGCTTTGGGGTACTGGCTAGAAGGCCCACAGGAGGAAGTTCCAGCTGTTTCAGGCAGGAGCAGCCAAGACTCACCAGGTTATTAAAAGGATAATAGGATAAAAGGTGGATTATCTGTTGGCATTTCTTCTAGGCTCCGCCCAACAGTTACCTGGCAACAGCTAGGTAGGCCTGGTTGCTATAAAAGGGGCTGTTTAGCCCCCTCCTCACTCCCCTTACCCCCCTCCTTTCTCCTTCACCCCTCTACCCCCTCTCTCTCCAGTGTTCCTGGCCAGCCTTTCCTCTCCTCTCCTCTCTCTGTCTGTCTGTCCCTCCCTCTCGTCTGTCTGTCTGTCTGTCTTCTCAATTTCCCTTCCCATAACCTAGATAAACTCCATTGCACACTCTACCCATTGTATGGCTCTGGTCCCTCAGGGGGAAGGGATGCCTCAGCGTGGGTCTGCCCACGCACCCCTCTCTCCTCACCATACTGCAGCACTCCACAAAACATACACTTGTACTTTATGTCCTCTCATAGAAATGTTTCTTTGATTTCTAGGATGGGACAGGCACAAGGTGCCCCTCTGGGTTGGTCCTGAATCATTTGCCTGGTCGCAGAAGACTCCAGTCTGGTTGTTCTGTTCGTCCCTGCGAACTAACCCGCAGGAATGAATGACCCACCTGTAAAGTCGGATGGCCTGAGAGGGGGACTTTCCATCTCCCTGTCATTTACAAGGTGAGGGTTTAGTTTATGAGGCCTGGGGCACCCAGAACAAGTGCTGTGGGCCTCACTGCTGCCCACCCTTCTTTCTGTAAAGGATGGTCAGCCTCGGGCCCCCTGCCCTGCTTCCTCTTTCAGCTTCCAAGGAGGATCTCTGTCCCTCTCATGTTCCTGTTCCTGTTTCCGCCCGGGCAGCACAGGCAGAGGAGGGAGGAGCAGCCCCTGACTCTCCTGACTTCACTTGGGAGCCCACCTCACACTCTGGCCCCTACTGCCTAGATAGAGGGCAGATTCTACCACACGGCCTTACTTCTCCAGTCTATGGGACCCCCAGATGATGCTCAGGGAAGACGGTTCATGTCACATGTGTCGTTTGCCAGTAATGTTCTTTACAGCCAGAAGTTACAGAACCCCCCATTTTTAGAAAGACCATCAGCTCTCACAGGTCTTCTAGTTTCAATCAAGCTGACTGACCTACCCACCTGGGATGACTGTCAGCAACTGCTCCAGGTCCTCTTCACAACAGTGGGAGAGGGAGAGGATCCTGTCTCCCCCCCCCCCCCAGAAATTTGGTTCTGGGAGCAAACAGGCTGCCCACTCAGTTCAGGCTGATACGGATGCAGCCTTTCCTTTGACTGGGTAAGGAGAGGTGAGAGGGTCCGGATCTACCGCCAGATTCTGACGGGAGGCCCACAAATTTATCTAAGGTGAGCCAGGTGATGCGGGGAAAGAATGAGAGCCTCAGAGAATATCTAGAGAGACTTTTGGAAGCCTGTAGGACCTACCCTGCTTTTGGCCCAGAAACCAGAGAGCACCAATCAGCTGTGAGCATGGCTTTTGTTAACCAAACCGCCCCTGACAGCTTCAGCCACACCAAATGGCTTTGCGGCCTGCCTCTGGCACTCAAAGCCAGTTTCTATTTGCGGTTTGAATGGCGAGACTTGAAGAGAGGTTTCAAGGGACAACTGACACACCTGTCTCAAGGATTCAAAAACTCACCCACCACCTTTGAGGCACTGCATAAGGACTGTGTGTGCTCCAGTATGCATTGCGCCTCCGACCCCAGCTTTCAGATACTCCAGGAAGGCCACGTGAGAACTGAGTCAACTTGGCTACTGCGTGTCTGCTAAGAAGGTCCAGATTTGTCAACTTGAGGTCACCTATCCGGGGTACATATTCAAGGGGGGAGGGGCTGGCCAACGCACGCTGTCGGACGCCTGGAAGCAAACCATCCTTAGCATCCCAGGTCCATCGACCTGAAGGCAAGTATGGGAATTTCTGGGATCTGCCAGGTTCTGTAGACTTTGGGTACCAGAGTTCACTGAGATAGCCAAACCATTCGATGAGGCCCCCAGGGGCCAGGAAGACAAAATAAAATAGACCTCTGAGATGGACATGGTTTTTAAGACCCTAAGAAGAGCCTTATTGGAGGGGTCAGCCTTAGCCCTTGAAGAAATACAGTTTTCAGCTTGGCTATTTCACCAAAGCTATTTGAGCTTGCTTCCTCCAGTCTCCTGCTGCAAGCTGTCTGCCTCAGCTTCTCCCTCTCTCCTGCTGTCTCCTGCTGCTTAAAGAACTTTCCCTTTCCCTGCCAGTGTAAACAAATTCAAGACCACCCGACCCCTTCCCCATCTGCAGGGACTGACTAGCGGTCATGATGACCACAGATGATAACAATCCTTGAGAAGACTCCCCCACCCCGCCTCAGTCTGAAAACCACAAACTGCTTTGACCTTACAGACAGAGTTTTCTGCCAAATTAAAAATGTGCTGCTGCTTTGCTAAGCAATAATAAGATAACTGTATGACCCTGCCCCCCCCCCTTAAAAGAGTATCAAAGAGGCGTACTTTACAATCGGGGTTGATTCTCCCTATGAGGCTGAGCAACCCCACTAATGAAACCTCTTGTCATTACAGTGATCTGTTGTCAAGCTGTGTTTCTGGGGGTGGAATTCTCTACACCTGGGCCCCTGGGGATCCAACACCCTCCCGGACATTCACTAAACCTTTCCACCTGTATGAGGATCAGAGAAAGGGTATCCCAAACCTTGGAACCATGGAAAAGACCTGTGGCTTATTTATCTAACAAGCTGGACCCAGTAGCCCAAGGATGGCCAGCCTGCCTCTGGATCATGGCTGCCACTGCCCTGCTAGTCAAGGATGCTGACAAAATAACTATGGGGCAGGAACTTGTTACCACCACCCCTTCCATGCTATAGAGGGGGTAGCTGGTGGATGTCGAACGCCAGATTGGTGCACTTTCAGGCTCTACTTTTGAAACCCCCTCAAATAAGATATCGTCTGCCCTAAACCCAGCCACCCTGCCTTCTGACCCGTTCTCAGGCTTGCAGCATGGTAGCTCTACAAACCCTGGCCTGACGCTGAACCTATTTACTTCACGGATGGGAGCAGCTTCATTCAGAGTGAAATCAGGTATACAGGGTAATGGACTTGGACTCTGTTATTTGGGCAACTGCTTTGCTGCTGGGAACTTTAGTCCAGAAAGCTAAACTAAAGGCTCTAACCCAGGCTTTCAAATGGGCAGGAGTCATAGCTAACATTTACAGTGACAGCAGATGGGATTATTGACTGCTGAAGGAAAAAAAAAACATCAAAAATAAGGAAGGAATACTTGCTTCATTGAAGGCATTATGGCTTCATCTCAAAGTGGCCATAATTCATTGCCCCGGACATCACAAAGGGAAATTAGAGATAGCCCGAGGGAAGAGGCTAGCTAATAAAGTCAAAGGGAGGCTGCCCAAGCCTCCACTGCCAACATCCTGGTTGCTTTGCTGCCTGCCCCACCAGCAGCTCCCAGCTATCTCTGAATATACTGGTGAAGACAAATGACATCAGGGGAACTGCCAAGGAGTTTACAGAAGAAACGGATGGTGGCCGACCTCTGAAGGCTGCACCGTCCTACCTAAGGAGTTTTTGAAGCAACTCATCCACTGGATGCATCAGGCTTCACACCTGGTCAATGAAAACCTGAAGGGATCCCTGTGAGGGCCAAGTTACAAAGTATCTGACTTAGGACACTTGGTTGATCGGGTCATCTCAGACTTTGCCGCCTGCCAGGCAGTGAACCCCTCAGGCCCCAATCAAGGAGCCACTTCAGGAACCAGAATCAGGGGGTCAACAGCCAGGGCCTAATTGGGAAATGGATTATACAGAAATAAAACATATGGATAAAACTATTTGCTATTTTTATAGGTACCTTTTCAGGATGGGTAGAAGTCTACCCTACGAAGGAGGAGGCTCCCGATGTCCTGGAAGAGCAGCTTCTGGAAGACATCAGACCCAGGGATGGCTTGCCTACTCAGCTTGGGTCTGACGATGGACCAGCATTCACCTCCCAGGTGCCTCATTCTCTAGCACGGGTTCTGGGGACCAGTTGGAAATTACATTGTGCATACAGACTCCAGCATTCGGGGCAAGGAAAGAGGATGAATCAGACCCTGAAGGAGACCTTGACCAAATTAACCCCTGAAACTGGCGGTGACTAAGTATCTCTCCTTATGCCTTATATAGAGCTAGGAACACCCCCTATACTTTAGGTCGCCCTCTTTTTTTTGAGATCCTATATAGGAGGCCCCCTCCCTTGCTGCCTAACCTCCAGTCTGGTATCTTAGCTGAATATGACCAAAATATCCTTGGAAGCCCTCCATAGGATCCAGAAACAACTCTGGCCTGCCACGTACCAGGTGTATGAATCTGCTCCTCCCTCTGACCCCCACTCCTTTGAACCAGGTGACATAGTCTGTATTCAGAGACAGAACCACAAGACTCTGGAACCTGGCTGGAAAGGGCCTCACACTGCGATCCTGACCATGCCTATGGCAGTTAAGGTGGACAGGATCTGGATACATCACTCTCACCTTAAGCCTGCCAGTGAGGTCTCAGCGGAGGAGCCTTCCAGGTGAAATGCCACAAGAATGATGGAAGATCACCCCACACCCTGGTTTGTGAAACTGCGACTCCAACACTCCCGATCCTGCTTGCTTCGCTGCGCCAGCCAGTAGTCCCTCCGTACTATCTGGGTATCCACAGATAGCGCCATGCATTGTATAAAGATGGGGCTGGGCTTTGATCTGACCACCTTTTTAGAATATTCTTCAGTGTCTGAGGGTCCATGGCTTGGCTTTGGGTTGTCTACAACAACCTTGTCATTAAGTGACCAAGCCTGCTCAGTTAGTCAACGGGTTCTCCAGCACAGGAGCGAGGATTGAAAAGAAAGAGACGATTAGACAACGCTGCGGCGTGACCCCAGTCAAGTCTGAGACTGAAGGCAAATTTAATTTTTCCTATCTGCTTTGTACACCATTTTAATTACATGCAAGTATTTTGGACGAGCTGTACAATAAGGAACTAACAAGGACAACAGTCAAGGGACAAGCAAGACAATAACACAAAGCCCCAGGATCACTCCGGTGATGCTGTCTCTAATGATGGAGCTACCTGAGTCTACTTCTCTGTTCTACCCTAAAACCAGACTCTTACTTCCTCATGCTTGGCCCATGTCAAGTCCCTCCCTGAAGTTACTTTGTCATGCTCCGATGTCAAATTCCTACCTGAGCTTATTTCCTTATCATGGCCAATGTCAGATTCCTGCCTGAAACCCATTTCCCTGTCCTTGGCCAATGTCAGATTCCTGCCAAGCAGCACCCCAGAAGAAGTTCATAGTGGCTGGCAGGAAGACCGACGGTGGTGCCGGTTCTTAACTCCTCTCACCCTGGACTTAAAACAGAACTCTTGGTTACTGGACAGGGACGTGTCTCACAGTGGGTAGAGCGGGTAGGAGTCAGGGAAGTAAGCAATCACCTGGGAATCCTGAATCACCGTGGGGTTGTGACATCAGCAATGATCATAGTTGACTAAAGCCAACCTGACAGAGGGCTTATCTCACATGCACACAATCCTGGATTCAAGTCTCAGTATATATAAAAAAAAGAAAAAAGAAAAGAAAGAAAAAAGAAAAAAAAAAGGATAGACGTCATGACTGAGAGAGTGTTTGAACCAAGGCAATATTTCAGACAATTTCTGGAAAGTTCTTCATAAAGGCCTTTAACACTGTAAAGGGATATAGTGCAAATGCCTATAATACCAGAAGTTGGGAAGCCCAGCAAAGAGGACCACCACAAGCTCAGACTGGACTACACAGCAAGTCCAGAATTTTAAAAAACAAAACGAACAAAAAACACCTCTAAGAGAAATTAAGTCAACTGAGGAGCTCTAGGGGCCTTGGGACTCTGTCAACCGTGGATGGCTGGGGCATCACTTGGGCGTCATGTGTCATTCCTCAGAGCAGATGGCCCTCCCTTGGGAAGAGCCCTGGAGTTTGCACAGATGTGTGGCACAGGAGTTGCTTGACAGTACCTGAGGGAGCGTTGAGGCAGGCCTCGTCCCACAGGAAGTCACGTGGTCCTTTTGAGGCAGACGCTACAGGAAGGGGTGCTCTGGGTCTCACCTTCTTGAAGGAATGAGTTCAGTCACGAGGCAACATAGACTGTTTACATTTATTTAGCAAAGAAGTGGTTTATTTCGGAAAGCTAAAGATAGCAAAGAGATTGGAAGGGGGCTCTTGAAGGTGGGGAGCGAGCCAAGGGGGGGGTCACTGCTGAGGATTTTAAAGAAGTTCCATGAATATTTGTGAGGTGAGTGTTAGCACATCCACGCCCGTAAGCCCTAGCAGAGATTATTGTAGATGAGCACATCTTTCCTGTTACCGCCCATAGGAGCAAGCCCAGGCCGTCATTAGCCCTGTCCTCTGTCTTATTTGGCTATCTCATACCTGGTTTTATTTAACTTCCTTGGTGTTTCTTGCCTCACTGTTTTACCCTAACATCTGTTTTTGTTGTTGTTGTTTGTTTGTTTTTGTTTTTTTTACCATTTCCCTTTGTTCCCTGGAACCCCCTGTTGTAAGAATCTACAGATGAATATTAAGTTCTGTTCCATAAGCTTTACAGACAGACGAACAACTGGCAGCATCTCAAGGCTCAGGATCAGTGCTCTGGCATGTGGGAATACCGATAAGAGCAAAACACCCCCAACCTAATAGCTTTGAACCATAAAATATAATTTTTATAAAGTGATACTAATTTTTTACCAAACCATCAAAATTAGTTTGTAAGTTTCATTTTACCAAAACTGACTTAAAGGAAAAAACAAAACACAAAAAACAAAAACAAAACAAAACAAAACAACAGCAATAACAACAACAAAACTAGACAGCAAAAGACTCAGAACAGCCATAGGTAAATCTCCTGTGACCATTCCATCAAAGGTACACATATTTTTACATTAGTATTATAACCAAGACATATTCAATTTCTAAGACTCTCCTACAACTCTGGAACACATATTCATAATGCCTTTAGCTGGGCATGTCAGTATTTGAGAGGCAGAGGCTGGAAGATCTCTGTAAGTTTGAGGCCAGCCTGGTCAACGTAATGAGTTTCAGCCCAGCTAAGGCTACATACCTTGTCCAAAAATAATAATGCATCAATATAGTAGAGATCTAAAACGACAACAAAAAGAAAAAAAAACTTCTCTTTTGGACTTCAAGAGAGTGCTGGTTAATTGTTTTGCCAAGTTGACACATGCTAGGAGGAGGGAACTTCAGTTGAAAAAATGCCTCCATCAGATTGTAGGCAAGTTTACAGGGCATTTTCTTGGTTAATATTTGATGTGGAAGGGCCCAGCCAACTGTGATGAAAGCCCTAGTTTACTGGAGATAACTGACTGTAACAGGAAAAATGTTGGGAAAAAAAATCTTGGCAAAATGTAGGGAGTTGGTCTATTGCTGCTTATATTTAAATGCTAAATACTGGCCCCCAATGCTAAATACTGCCCACAATGAGCAGATCTTCATGTACACCAAATAATGCCCTGTAAACCTTGCTCCCTAATTGAACTGGTCAATAAAGGGCTAGAGCCTGTGATCGGGCAGTAGAGAGAGAAAGGTGGGACTTGAGGATTGAGTGAGGCATCTCAGGAGAGATAAGAAAGGACATGGAGGTGGAGGAGGCCACAGTGAAAGATGGGCCATGACTACATGGCGAGTAGAAAGAACAAGAGAAATGGCCCCGCCCAGGTCCCTCCCTTGCAGCTCAGATCATGAGTAAGCCCCAGACATTTGCCACTCGAGTTGCTTACACGGTTGGGAATTTGGTGTGGCTTTTGCTTGACTGTGAAGATGCCCTGGTTCTTCCCTCTTGGAGTAAGAAACTGTTTCACTCATTTTGTCTGTACAGGAACCTATAGTTAACTCTGAAAGAGACCTGGGTCTTTTTAAAGTGTTGCCATTTTTAAAGACTGTGGGGCTGTTGAAGTTGTACCACGTTTCATATTTTGATATTAGCATGAGAACTTGGGAAACAAGGAAGAAAGCTTATGGCTTAAGAGTGACATGTCTGTATGCCAAGTTGACACAAGCTAAAAAGTCTCATGACTTATGATTCTCCTGGGCTGATGTAAAAGAGAGATGTGTGTTCACCGAAAATGGGAAGGGACTGAAGATGCTTCAGGTCCAGGTTGGTGAATGTTAGAGTTTCTTCGGGCCAAGCCCAGCTGGTTTCCTATTTCCTACACACTTGAACATGCTTGGTACTTCATGAAGTTTTGGCAGGGAGGACGTAGTGATTAGAACCTCAAGGGAGGGCCCAAGGAAGGTCCAGTGATCCCTTTCTCCTCAAGAGAAAGAATATTCACAGTTTAATTACTATGTCCTAGCTATATGCTATAGAGTTTGCCTTTGTTGCCATGACAGCAACTACAACCTCCTGAAGGTCACCATGTGAAGGTAGCTACTCGTCTTCCTGATGCTCACGGTTAAATCAGGCCCAGAGAAAACACTCATCAGGGGCCTCTCTGTAAACTCCGGCTAAGTTTCAACTGAAAAACAAAAAACAAAACAAAACTTATTTTAGAACTTAATCAAGCCCAACAAACGTTGTTCACATCACTAGCTGGTGAGGTGGTGGCTCACGTCCGTAATGCCAAAACTTAGGAAGCAAGGCTGGAATATAGAGTGAGTCCTCGTGGGGTAGTTTGAAAGAGAAATGTCCCTCATAGGCTCACACATTTGAACATGGGTTGATGGTGACATTTGAGGAAGTTATGTAAGAAAAGAACCTTGCTTGAGGAAGTACATTGCTGTGTGTGTGTGGGGGGGGGGGACTTTAAGAGTTCATAGTTTCACTCCACTTTCCACTCAATCCCTTTCTGCATTTGTTAGCATTTGAACATGTGGTCTCTCGGATGCCTATTGCTGCTGCTAAGTACCTTCTTCACCATAAGGGACTCTTATCCCACCAGGAACCGTGACCTTCAAATACACTCTTCCATAATACTATTTTCCGTCCTGGTGTTTTATAACTGCCACAGAAAAGTAATGGGAGCTGGGCGTGGTAGCACACGCCTTTATTTATTTATTTTTATTTTATTTATTTATTTTTCCACATGGGAGAGGTTTATTGGGCAGAGGTAAAGGGGCGGCGAAGCGGGTAGAAGGGCAGAGAAGAGGAAAAAGAGAGAAAGAGGGGAGAGAGGAGAAAGAGAAAGAAGAAAGATAGAGAGGAGGGGGTGATCCCCTAATTTATACAGAAAATGATGTCACACCAGTGAGGGTGGGAACTGAGCCAAGTGGATTGTGGGATTGAGGGTCATTGGCCTGGCAACACAGGGCAAGGGTCACATAGTTAGGCCAGGGCTTGGAGTGTCCTGGTACTAACATTCCTCCCTTCTTGTTATTATAAAAATGGGAGAAAAAGAGAGGGAAAACCAATGGTGAAGAGGGAATAAGGGCGTTGTGTCTCTCAAACTGCTTCCTGCCGTTTAGGGGCGTCATCAATTTCAGGGTATATCTGGCTTTCACCATCGGAATCCATTTAGTAATCATCTGAATCCTGAATCAGGTTCTATTTCTTTTCTTTTTTTTGTTTTTTGTTTTTTGTTTTTTGTTTTTTTTTTGGGGGGGGGGTTGGTTTTTCGAGACAGGGTTTCTCTGTGTAGCCCTGGCTGTCCTGGAACTCACTTTGTAGACCAGGCTGGCCTCGAACTCAGAAATCTGCCTACCTCTGCCTCCCAAGTGCTGGAATTAAAGGCGTGCACCACCACCGCCCTGCGAATCGGGATCTTCTATGGACAGTGATTCCTTTGTGGGCAGCAGCTGATAATCCTGTTGTGTTCTGTGCTCACCGCTGCATCCACTGGGGTGCCCTCTCAGGCACACTGGACACTGGTGGCTGTTGGTCCCCGCCCCCTGCTTAATCCAATCTGAGTCACAGCACCAATTTTATGACTTAATTAATATCAAGCAAGATTAATCTCTATATTTTTGAGAGGATAAGCCAAACAGCAGACCAGGCTAAGGTGTTTCCATGTGGGAGAGGTTTATTGTGCAGAGGTAGAGGGGCGCGGCAAAGCGGGTAGAAGGGCAGAGAAGAGGGAAAAAGAGAAAGAGGGGAGAGAGGAGAAAGAGAAGGAAGAGAGCGGCGCACACCTTTAATCCCAGCACTCAGGAGGTAGAGGCAGGCGGATTTCTGAGTTTGTGGTCAGCCTGGTCTACAGAGTGAGTTCCAGGACAGCCAGGGCTACACAGAGACAGGGTTCTGACTTGAAAATCAAAAAAAAAAAAAAAAAGAAAAAAAAAGAAAGAAAGAAAGAAAAATAATGGGAATTATCCTGTCTTAAACATAAGGGGGAAAAAAGCAAAACAATAACAAAAGTCATTCAAATAAAGCATTGTGGAAGCAAAATGAGGCAATAAAACTAAAACTGGACAAAGACTTTTTTTTTTTCCAAGACAGGGTTTCTCTGTATAGCCCTGGCTGTCCTGGAACTCACTCTGTAGACCAGGCTGGCCTCGAACTCAGAAATCTGCCTGCCTCTGCCTCCCGAGTGCTGGGATTAAAGGCGTGCGCCGCCACCCCCCCCCCCCCGGCCCCCTTTCTCATATACAAGGGTCTCTCTCATCCTAGCTTGACCTGGACGCTGAAGATGACCTTGGACTCCCGACCTCCTGGCTCCATCTCCCAAATGCTTAGCTGACAGGCACGCACTCCCACTCCTGGCTTACGTGGAGCTGGGGATGAACCCAAGGTTTCTTGCTGGCTAGGTAAGTGCTCCAGCGAAGGAGCTGCAGCTCCGGGCCCTCAGTAGACGTCTCCAGTCTTTCTACTCATGATCTCTTTCACTCAAGGGCAGTTCTTCTTTGCAGAGGAAGATGGTTTATTCTGGAACCAAACAAAAATGGCCCAGGGTCACAGATTTAGGTTACCCCAAATTCCATGTTCCGATGTGGCAACAGTTTGAGGAGCTTTTTATAGCACCCATCAAAGTCATAAAGCACTTTTTAAAATACACTCGTGGAGACATCAGGCTGGCGGGTCATACATAGCAGAGCAGGGAAACCTCTGTGATAGGCCTCAGATGTCTGATAATAGCCTTTTGGTTGGAAGATGCTGGGTTCTGCACAGTGATCTAATGTTTTTATAAAGCGTGGCTATGCGGCTATTCATTAATAACCTTTTAGGAAACTCAGGTGGTGAGATTGGCCCTAGGAGATCAGTTGTCTTCCCACAACTGGGAAAATGATTCAGGTCCTTCATGATTCAGGCTACTGACCATGAGTGAGAGATGAGCCCCATTGCCCTCCAGATCTGCTAATGTCTAGCCATTTACCAAAGCTGGGACTCACTAAGCATGCTCAAGACTAGGAATGTCCGGCCCTATATGTGCTGCCAATTACAAGCCCCCAGTTTAAATTTCAGTATCCTCTGAGTTAGACTTGGGGCAACATGAAGGTTTATAGCCAGTCCCTTAAGGTTACCAAGACTGTACATCTGATATCTCAGCTGGGACCAGGATGGACAAGACACGTGTGCAGAAGATGTACTTCCTCCCTGTGCTGGCATCAAAACACAGAGTATCTTCATTCATTCATTCATTCATTCATTCATCTGTTTGTTCATTCATTCACTTTGAGACTACACTATGCACCACAGGAACGGAGGGGGACTCCAAATTAGATAAAAACCTTGCCAGAACAGCTCCAGAAGGGGTTTAACTATTGCCAAGGGGAACCAAAGAGGAAGGGATCCAGTGTGGAGGGAAAGGGCAAAGCACTGAGAGGCAGAAGGAAGACTCCAGGGCTGCCCACACCCACTCGGCTACCTGCCACAGCGCCTGGGTTCATGAGAGAAGACTAAAGAAGAGCTGTGGGAGGCAGGAGATTGACTGGGATAAAGCTCTGCTCCACTCCACCTGGGGAACAGCGCTGGCTCTCTCATTTCACCTGGGTCTTCCTCAGGACATGGGGCCTGCTTGGAAGAGCTTTGTGAGTGAAGTGGCTCACCCAGTGAGAAAGAAGAGACAGTCCTGCCTGGGAACGCCTTAGGAGCAAGTTTAGCAGACTGCAGATAAGGGTTCCTCCACCCTAGAGACACCCTCTGACTGTGGGAGGGACTTAAGGACTTTCTGACCACACCAATCTTGTCCTAGTTTGTGAACTCGGCAAGACACAGTGGACCAAACTGAAAAAGCAGGCACAGAGATGGCTAAGGCTGAGTTGAGCAACTCCTTATGGCTAGGACCAGGGCCTGCTAGGATCCACAGATGGGTGGTTGGCCAACTTTCAGTCATCCCCATGAGATAACATTCTGTCTGGGAAGGTCAAGGGATTTGCGAGCAAGAACTGGCACAGGCTGTATCCTGTCTCAGTCAATGTTCTATTGCTGTGACTAGACACCATGACCATGGCCACTCTTTACAAAAGAAAGCACTTAACTGGAGCTTGCTTACAGTTTTAGGGGTTTTGTCCATTATCACCATAGCAAGGAACATGGCAGCATGCAAAGAGACAGGATGCTAGGGAGGTCAGCTGAGAGTCCCGCATCTGGATCCACAAGCAAGCAGGAAGAGAGTGACACTGGGTCTCGCTTGGACCTTTGACACCTCAAAGCTCACCCCTCAGTGACACACTTCTTTGAACAAGGCTACATCTACTCTAAGTAGGAAGTAGAGCCAGGAGGCAGGAGGATTAGAAGTTCATCCTTAGCTACTCAGTAAGTTCTAGACCACCCTGGGCTATATCAGACCCTGGTTTGTTTGTTTGTTACACTTTCTTGTTACCATTGCTCTGGAAGGGTAGATATTTCAAACCCAAGAAGACAGAGTCCGGTGGATGGATTCTGAATTGTTTCCCAACAGCATCTGAAGGGTGGTTATAGAAACCTATTCAGAAATAGAAAACAGTGGGGGGTGGGGGATTCCACAGGGGCACCTGTTCAAGCCACACTAGGATCTGAATGTCTAGTCAGGTCACAAGGTCTGCGAGGTCTGGACTGAGGCAGAGGTCACTGGCCACACAAGTAAGATCTGTGGCCTTTGTGTTACAGAGGCTACAGAGTGACGATGGGAAGATTCTCCCACGTGACCCTGGATGGCCTTGGATGGCCTAGGAGTGAACAGGAGTGAACAGGAGTGAACAGGAAGAGTTAAGAGTGAACAGGAAGAACTGAGCCACCAGTTGAATGGGATCACAGATTTGTGAAGAGAGACAGCACCTGTCCCTCTCATGTGGTGTCACAAGTGGACTGACTAAGGAATCGAAGGATAGACCAAGAGTTCAGCACATGAGATCAACCGGTATAGAAACTCTTGGCATCACTACCTGGGTCCTGAGATCACTGTCCTTAGGAAGGCCCTCCTTGGGGACATGGACTCCAATGTCAGTCATAATTCCTAGAAGCTTATCACTCACTCTCAGATTCCTCTTAGCTGCACAGCATTAAGGGAGCCAGCCAGACTCCTCTACACAATGCTTCAAAGGAGTTTAGGCTTTGTGCCTGAGTAATGACAGAGACCTTAGGACACTTGAGAACTATATGCATCCATAATCAACTAAGGACTCTTCTGATGTAACTTGTCTTCCAGGTCCAAAGGAGGGGTCAGTCCTCATGAATAATGAATGGCTCCTCACTCACTGAGACCCTGCCATGAGCTGCATGTGGTGCTAGACACGAGATGAAGTCCTCTGCCCTCAGGCCCTCTATAGTGACAGCCTGACAGGAATTCAGCTCACTGGAGCAGCTCAAGAGTAAGTATGAAAAAGATACCCTAAGGAAGAAATCTCTGTCCTTGGCTGCTGGTCCTGCCCCCAGGTGAGACCACGGAGGAAAGAGAGAGTCAAGGACTCAGACACTGAGCAACAGCCTGGCCATTGCCTGCTGGACGGTTTCTGGGAACACCCCAAACTGTGGATTCCCTGACCACCACCAATGTTACCATTGTTGTGGAGAGAGAGAGAGAGAGAGAGAGAGAGAGAGAGAGAGAGAGAGAGAGAGAGAGAGAATATGTTTGTGGAAGTACAGTCAGGTATGGGGGAAGGAGGTGCCTCTGAAGGCTCATGCTGAGGCCAGCCATAGATGGTATAGTATAGTATAGTATAGTTTAGTATAGTATAGAATAGAGTTTATTCGGGGCATGGGGAGGGGAGTTAAGAGGGTTGTAGAGATAGATAGAGAGAGAGAGAGAAGAGAAGAGAAGAGAAGAGAAGAGAAGAGAAGAGAAGAGAAGAGAAGAGAAGAGAAGAGAAGTAGAGGCTAGCCATAAGTATGTGGAGAGAGGAGGGGAGGGGAATGGGAAGAGAGGGGGAAGGGGCAAGAGGACAGATGGGTAGCAAGAAGGCTAGATGTCCTGGCCCACAGGACGATCGAACAGGGTCTAAGGAACCACCTGTGGAGAGAATGGAGGGGCAAGAGCCGGGTGTGGTGGTACACACCTTTAATCCCAGCACTTGGGAGGCAGAGGCAGGTGGATTTCTGAGTTAGGGCCAGCCTGGTCTACAGAGTGAGTTCCAGGACAGCCAGGGCTACACAGAGAAACACTGGAGAGAGAGAGAGAGAGAGAGAGAGAGAGAGAGAGAGAGAGAGAGAGAGAGAG
>NC_034606.1:39991817-40017466 GCF_900095145.1 Mus pahari
AGAGAGAGAGAGAGAGAGAGAGAGAGAGAGAGAGAGAGAGAGAGAGAGAGAGAGAAAGAATTGGGAGCAAGAAACACAAAGAACGAACAGAAAACAAATTTTATTTTTCCCAGGCAGGTTTTATACCCATAGAAGCAGGATATGGGGAGGGGGATGACGCGGAATCGCTTTGTTTCTGGGGAAATGAACATGTTCCCAAAAGCAGGCTATTGGCTAGGTAAAAAGTTCAGCAGGAGGAACAGAACAGAGAGGGTTGCTAGGTACCTGTCCACAAGACCTATAGCTTTTTGTCCTTAACTGGGGGTAGTACTTTCCTACAGAGGCCTCAACTTTTCCCACAGAAATCTCAACTAAGCTAGTGCTTTCCCACTAAGGCCAAGACTTTGTAAGTAAGCACTTATGGCTGACAAGGCAGTTAACATTCAAACAGGGTCGCTCCCAACAGCTAGAGAGAGCAGAAGCGGTGGCAAGAAGCCCCTTTTATAGTGAGTCAGGCATACCTGGCTACTGCCTGGTAACTATGAGGTAGAGCCCAGACAAAATGCTAACAACCATGCTGTAACCTGGACACCTGAGGACACACACCGAGTCTTGATGTCAGTTCTTGAGGAATGAGTACCAAAAGCATGTGTGTCCCCAACCCTCATTTGATATATGGGATGATCCTGTGAGGGGGCATGGCTAGAGCCGAGGAGAACTCTGAAAACACACAACACGCTGTCTCTTCACATCACTAGCCCCAAACTCGGAATATGCTCCCAGTTCCCCTCCGCCAACAGCTAGCTTCCAGCTACAGGGCAACTTGGCCTAGTCCCCACCCTGGCCAATCCACTCAGCAGCTTCACAACTTTTTCTGTCTCCTCCCTACCCCCAATCTTAGGAAGCTCCATCCTAGAACCAGCCCCTGTCACCACCATCAACTCCTTAGACTGTGAGGAAGATCAGGTGCAAAGCCCCTATTTCCACATGTGAGAGCAAGAATGGAAGTGTGACTCTCAGAGAAGCAGGTGGAGGAGACTCAGCAGCCCACAATCCCTTGGGTAGGGCTGTGCCAGAGGAAGATGGGGATGAGTAGGAGGAGGGGGAGGAGAGGGAACGAACAGTACTGCCAGGCAAAGGGAGCCTGCTGCCCTGATCCCCCCCTCCCCCCAGAAGAATCATCCAGAAGCAGGACATGGGTCCCAGGGTTCTGCTACAGGGATAACACTCAGCAGGTGGTCGTTAATATTTGTTGGGTGTGGAAGCGCTTCCTGAGCAGTCGAAACAGAATTCTGAAGGACGCTTAGGTAAAAGCAGAAGGGTCGGAGATTTCCTTGTAAAAACTGGGGCTTCAGCACTTAAGATGAGAACCAAGACAGGATGACTGGGCTGGATCCTCTGTTCAGACTCACGGAGCGGAGTGTAGGAGGCAGCCTGGCACCCGGCGGAAGTGGGAAGTGAGAAACAGATCTGTTCAAACCAGTGCTGTAATGACCTCCTTCCCGGGGAATTCCTGTCCTGTCGTCTCATCCCAAATGAGAGATGGCCCAGAGGGGCTCAGCCCAGAGGGGAACTGACAACCTGAAGGGCCGGTGATGAGGTATCCTTGGTCCAGGACTTCCTCAGCCTTAGAGCAGCAGAGATTCCCATGAGTGCTTCAGGATGCAGTCTGTCCTTTCATTCCTTCCGGAAGCAAGCAAAGCTTGCACACAGGTCTTAATATCAGTGATTGCCAGAACCCCTGGCCTTTCCACCCTCCCAAGGTCTGTCCTGAAAGGTAAGGTAGACAGGCTATACCAGAGGCCACGCCAGTGCTCTGATGCCACATTGTGTGCGGTGGGGCACTTAGGGCGGTCTCAGCCCGGCTTCTGGGTACCACTGGGGACCGCCGCCGTGGGCGCATAGCTTGGGACCCCGGTCGGAGTCCCAGAGGAGCAGTTGTGCAGCGAAGCCAAGGGCACAGCCCGAGTTGCCAGGGCCCAGCAACCAGTGTAGTCCTCCCCACCAGCTAGAGACCCGCCCACAGCCCGTAGAACGCCCCGCCTGCAGCCCGCCCCCGCCATCTGCGCTCCGCTCCGCCTGCTTGGGTGCATTCAGCCTTTGGTGATCCTCCAGGACCTAAGGTTTCGGTATTATCTTCGGGGCCGCTTCACCCGGAGGTGAGTCTGCTGAGCCCGACCTCAGGTGTCCACGCGTCACGCGAGGGCCTGGCCACGACGGGGAAGCACTGGGAGAGAGCGGGAGGCCTTGGCCGCAGCGTGTAGGATCTGGGGTCCCGGCGCTCTGCTCCCGGGTGCAGAGTGGTTGGAGCATGCGAGGCCCTCTGCAGCGTGCTGTGTTCCTACCATCACCCCACCCCCATCCTAGTCCTTCCCGCACGTTTCTGGAGAGGCAAAGGCCCCTGCTGAGCCTTCACTGGGTACCCCTATCTCGACTCCATTTGTCTGCTTGGGATCTCTAGAGGGGGATACATCCTCGGAAACTAGAGCAGGAGGCTGGCGGGAGTGTTGGTGGGGGTAGGGTCTGACAAGGTAGATTGGTAGCACTGAGGCTGGACCCTCCCCAGTGAGGAGCGGGAAGCTCTTTGTCTTATCCAGGATTTTGCATATCAATGCTGAGGTTCTGGTGATTAAGTGGGGTCCCTGGCTAGCGGGGGGGGGGGGAGGTAACCTGAACAACCTTCCTCTGCTGGCTGCTTGCCAACAGACACCTAGCTTCCATGGATGAGCCCTTTGAGTTTGTGGAGGAGTTCCTCAGGCCCCCAGGGCCCTGCCCCGTTGCCTGCAGATGGTTGCTGTGTGGATAGACAAAACATTGGACTCCAACCACTTCGCTAGTCCTCCGGTGGACGATGGGATGCCTCATTGACTTGTTTGTGGCTGTGCATACCAGAGCAGACAGCTCAGGGCTCCATCGTTCCTAAATCCCACTGTGTAACAAAAAAAAAAAAAAAAAAAAAAAACCAAAAAACAAAACAACCCAGAAATGAGGACAGGCCCAGCTGGGCTTGGCACTGAACTTGGCCACCTGGAGCTTTGGCTACCCACTACAAGATGTCAGCAAGTCTCAGGATAGGAGAGGCCTAAGGCCAGTCCTGGAAGATACCAAAACTTCGCCCCCTACTCCCAGTTCCTCTAGAACTTTAAGCCACCCCGGATGGATCCCTTTGTCTCTGGGATGCCCCTCTCCCACTCAACAGATGGCACCAGTCATCTTCCTCCCCAGGAGGCCAGTGGTATTCAAAATAGGACATTGAAACCAAGCAAGCTGGTCCTTTCCTCTACCCTATGCCAAAGACTCCTGCCCAAAGGGCCCGGAAAAGTCCCATACCCCACCTGGCTGGCTGGCTAGTGTGCTGACTGCTACAGGTGTCAATCTCCCAGTGAGCAGGTAGAGAGTGGATGTGTCTTCTTGTGGAAATGGGTCCTGAGCCTCTACCTTGTACAGAAAGGAATTAGTGAAGCCCAGAGGCCTCCAGCTCGTGTCTCCACCACAAGAGTGGGGGGGAGGGGCATATTTGGTTCTCAGGGCTCAGGGAAGGTTTCCAGTTCATGCATGCTCGTTTGTCCGACCACTGCCTTAACCTCAGGACAGCCACTTAACTGTCCACTTCCATGTCTGAGAGTTCTTGGTTCCCCTTTACTTGGTCTATGGAGCCCCCCCCCCCCCGGTTTGGGACAGGCTATTAACTGAAAGGTACCATCAGATGAACTTGGAGAAAGATTTGCTAGGTGCCACGGGAGTTTTAACAATTGGCCACAATAGCAGCAGAAGGAGGCCAGGTATTCTGAGGTAGAAATTTGATTGGCAGCACGTGGAGCAATGGAGAATTATGACTCCTACAGGTTTCAGAAGGGGGGGAGGGGCTCTGAGATGAATGGCGTGGCCTGTGAGGTAAGTGTTAGTGTAGCACGAGACTGGCTTAAGGCTGTACAAATTGTCCATCTGATTGGTGCAGGGGCCAGGTAGACACTAGATAAGCAATTGGGCCTTAACTCAAGTTGTCTCAATGGCTACCCCCAGGGCAGCAGGGAGTTAATACTGCTTTCCTGCCTTGTCTGGGGCCTGAATGCTGGAACCGTCTATAAAGGGGACATAAGGTGCACTGGGGAGGTGTAGAGTGGGCAGGCCTAGGGTCTGGTGTGATCTATGCCAGGATCCCGAGTGGTCGTGGGGTAGCCTGTCCTTTAACCAACTGCCTCTCTCACAGTAGGCTTCTTTGGCTTGTGAGCCTTCAGCAGATGTCTGCCACTTCCAGCATGAGAGTCTTCCTGCCTGTGCTGCTGGCAGCCCTTCTGGGTGTGGAGCAAGGTATGGAGCGCTGAGATAACTCTGCAGCATGGTCCTCCTGACCTGTCATTCTTTTCCCTGAGCAGATGCCCAGGGCTCCTCCTGAGCCAGCCCTCCTGTGAACCTCTGGCTTTCCGGCCTCCCACTCCCTAGCCAAGTGACCTAGTTCCCCTGCTGCTGTGCTGGCCCAGCTACAACTCTGTTACCTTGCGTTGACTTTAGCCCCTCCAGTACCAAAGTCTGAAGTCACTTGTCATTGGCTGGCTTTTATCCCTGACCCAGGGCTAAGCATGTGCAGTTGCGTGTTGTCAGCGGGTTGGGGATCAAGGGCCCCCACTGGAAAGTCCTGGAAGGCTTCCCCAGGCAACAGGCAGGTGTCACCTACAGCATTGTCCCTTTTGCAGTTCATTCCCTGATGTGCTTCTCCTGCTCTGATCAGAAGAACAATATAAACTGCCTGTGGCCAGTTTCATGCCAGGACACAGACAATTACTGTATCACATTATCTGCCGCTGCGGGCTTTGGTGAGTAACTGGCTGTTTCCCTAGCCAGGGCCAGGGATCTGCAGGGCTTTCCCCATTTCCTCCTACCTGTCTTGTCTGTCCCCTCATTCTCACTTTCCATGCAGGGAATGTCAACCTTGGCTATACCCTGAATAAGGGCTGCTCCCCGACCTGCCCCCGTGAAAACATCAATATCAATCTCGGTGTGGCGTCCGTGAATAGCTACTGCTGCCAAAGCTCCTTCTGCAATTTCAGCGCAGCTGGCCTCGGACTTCGTGCCAGTATCCCACTTCTGGGCCTTGGACTCCTGCTTAGCTTGCTGGCTCTGCTGCAGCTGAGCCCCTGACCATCCCCCATGTGTTCTCTCCATATCCCCCCCAGCTCAGGAAAAGCCCAGCTCCTTTTAGGTCCCAGGGGACCCTAGGAACCTTCAGCCCCTCCTGGGTGTGTCTAGTTCGCCTCCACATTCTTTCAACGTCAGGGCTAAGTACCAAATTCACCCATACCTGCTCTGTTGAAATGGTACTAGCTACCCTTGCTTCCAGAGCCAATCCTATAACCTCCCTTGGGGAACCAGCAAAGGGGTGAAGATCTCCTTGGAGTCTTAAGAGTACCAGAGTCAGCGCCGAATCTTGTGGACATACTGACAAGGATGTCTAACCCAAATGGATGTACATCTGTGTGCTCAGTGTATCCGTGTGTGAATGAAGCCACTTGGATTCTGGGGTGGGCAAAGAAGACCTGAAAAGAGTCTACAGCAGAAGACCTGTGTCAACACCACCCCCCCCCCCGGTATCACTGAACCCACCTGTTCAGGAGGCTGCCCATGGAGGGCTGCCACCCCTCCAGATGAAGGCTCCCACCACCCGATGCAGTTGAGTCCCATCCTGCCCTCTCTGCCCACACTGGCTTCCTACTGCTATTCTAGTGCCTCAAATAAACTGGTCACACCCTTTCCTGTGATGTCCTGGTTGTCCTTAACCCCTCTTCCACTTTGTAGAGTCTTCCCCTCCAGTCCCAAGGGACCTGGGGATCCTGCAGGCCCACAGCAGAGGTCTCTGTGAGGTCAGTCTCGTGCATAGCAGATGCCAGGAATCTAGGCCCATTTAGTGAGACAGGCCTGAGAGAAAAGAGAGAAGGAAGGCAGAAGAGAGTCTGAAAGTGTGTTGTCTCGGGCTGAAAGCTAAGAAGTACAAGCTACCCGTAAAGGCAGGCCCGTCAGGCTGGTCACACAGTCCCAAACTTTGTCTGCACCAGAGATTTCAGAGGCCACTTGTCCTTCATAAACTGCCCTGTCAGTCTAAGTCTAAGTCATGGAAGTCTGGCCCAGGCAAGTGGTACTTGGCCACCCTATAACTGGCTTTGCTTTTCTTTCTTTTTTTTTTTTTTCTGGTGTTTTAAAACAGTCTCACTATGTTAAGACTAGCTGCCCCAAACCCAGAGTCCTCCTGCCTCTGCCTCTTGAGTGCTGGAATTAAAGGCCTGCACCACCACACCTGGCCCTAAGACTTTTTTTTAGTTTCTGAGGCAGGATCTCGCTTGAACTTTAGGTACTAGCTACAGGCAGATGCTACTATTCCTGGCTTCCTGGGGTTCAGTGCTGTGAGTATTGTGGACACTGACTGATGGAGAAGCTCTTGAAGCCACTCCTCTTGAGTCTGGGTGCCTAAGGAAGCTATTTCCCAGATGTTCCCAAGCCTCTGGGCTGGGAACCATGATGGGATAAGATCCACACAGAACCTGGCTGTGGTGATATCCGTGTCTGAGGAATACTGCCCAGTAGGGGTCAGACACAGGGACATCACAGGGGCTCAGGGTGAATTTCTGAAATCTATGTAGGCACTGGCTTTGTGCCATGGTTCTCAAGACCAGGATTCCCATGACTTATACCCTTAGGGTACAGGAAGGAACTAGCCTCATACCTGAAAAGGACAAACTTTGGGGAAATCTTACCAGGAGAGCACCTGAGACTCAGAAAGGATGCTTTGTTCCCAGACTGATGAAAGGCAAATGGAGAAAGGTGGGAGTCAAATCTTCTGCCAGGAGCTTGGACTGCCTCAGTGTAGACAGTATCCACTGTGGTGTTCAGGACAGATGTAAGTAACGTTCCTAGAGACTGGCTTGTTTGTGCTCCTAGCCACCAAAAGCAGTGTGAGGGGGAGACACCTGGGTTAGACTCCCGGGACATGGGAACCAGAAGGGCACCAGGCAGTGACAAGGACGCCTAACAAGCTCTTGTTTTCTCCCTGTCTTGATTTAGCTCCCGCATTATGATGGGGTGGTGTCACAAGGCTCCAGAATTGAGGCCACACATGGTCTGGGACCCTCTGCTCTAGTCTGGAGGGCGTGATCTTTTCAAGGCTAAAAACTGGGACAGTGAGAGTGGTCTGCTCTGATTCCTCTCAGGAGGAAAAATGGGCAGAAAGGGCTTTGAGTTCCAGGAATGACCTTAGGAGGAGGGAGGGTGAGGACTGGAAAGAGGAGGGAGAACTGGAAGGGGGGGGAGGAAGGGGCCCGGGGCCAAGTTTCACTTCCCCGAAAGCAGAATTGAAAAGTATCCCCGAGTTAAGTTTCAATTTCATGAAGCTTGGAGGCGTGACAGGGACGGGAAGGGGCGGGGGTGAATGGGGAGGGAAGGGTGTACACTGTACCTCTCAGAAGGTCAGAAGGCTGTCCAGGTGTGGAGCCATCAGCCTCACCCATGCTAGATCCTACATGATCTGTTCTGGGACCATTCTGCTTCCAGACCCTGGCCACCCTTCCTATTATTGCTGCTAGTTAGTGATCAGTGACCAGGGCTTCCCCAGTCTGATCCTGCTAGCCTGCCCCAACCAGCAAGTGCTTAGCTATCTCCCTTCTGTCCCGAGGGCCCCAGTGACAGACTAGAGATTGAGGACTGCAACCTCAGGTGGATCCCTCTCCACCTGAGCATCATCCAATGAACTGAGTATCCTCAGGCAAGATCAAAGCAAAAGATGAGAGAGACTTCCCTACCAGGGCTTCCTCTGATAAACAGGAAAAGCCCACAGGGTACCAAAGTGCACAAGGCAGGGGCGATGTAAAGGTCTCGTAAAGGGGTCTATGCTTCACGGTGGATGCTTTGGGGGCTCTGTCCTCACCTCAGTAACCCACTCTCATTCCTGGGAGTCTGTTCCTCGTCTAAACTCTATCTCTATTTCTAACCATCTGGTTCCAATCTTTTGTTCTGAGACATAGGAGCCTAGAGTCCACTAATACAAGAGGTGTTTTGTTTGTTTGTTTGTTTGTTTGTTTTTTCTTTACTACTTTTTTAAAACATTAAATTATTTTTTATTTTAATAAATATTATCATTTAAAGAAGCTTGCAAACCAGGGGCTGGGAAAGATGGCTCAGCAGTTAAGAGCACTGGCTGCTCTCCCAGAGGACCCAGGTTCCATGTCCTGCACCCACATGGTGGCTCACAACTGTCTGTAATGCCAGTTTATAGGGGTATCCATCCTATTCTGTCCTCTAGGGGCCCTGCATGCATGTGATACACAGACAGACAGACCACTTAGACACATAAAATTAAAGTCTTTTTTTTAAAGCTTGCAGACAAAACCACTATACACCAAACATTAACTAGCCGCAAGCCTGTATGACGTAATGAACTTACATACAGTTAGAATTGGCTTTTGAGATGGAAGCCATGAAGCTCTGCATTAAATTTACACTTTCAGTACCAAACATTTTATGCACTGTCTTAGTTGCTGTGATGAAACACCATCACCAAAAGCAAGGTGGGGAAGAGAGGGTTTATGTGGCTTCCACTTCCACATCATAGTGCATCACTGAAGGAAGTCAGGTGAGGCAGGAACCTGGAGGCAGGAGCTGATGCAGAGGCTGTGGAGGAGCGCTGCTTACTGGCTTGCCCCTCATGGCTTGTTCAGCCTGCTCTCTCTCTCTCTCTCCTTTTTTTTTCTTTGTTTTTGTTTTTGTTTTATTTTTCGAGACAGGGTTTCTCTGTGTAGCCCTGGCTGTCCTGGAACTCACTCTGTAGACCAGGCTGGCCTCAAAATCAGAAATCTGCCTGCCTCTGCCTCCTGAGTGCTGGGATTAAAGGCGTGTGCCACCACTGCCTGGCTCAGCCTGCTTTCTTAAAGCACCCACGACTGCCTGCCCAGGGATGGCCCCACCTGCAATGGCCTGGGCCTTCCCCCGTCGATCAGTAAGAAAATGCTCTACGGGCTTGCCTACAGCGTGAAGGTAGGAAGGCATTTTCTTAATTGAGGTTTACTCTTCATGGATGACTTAGCATGTGTCATGTTGACGTAAGCCTATCCAGCACACACCCTGACCCACTTTTCTTTAACTCCTTCCTTCCGTTTCCCATGATCTCTTATTTTGGATACCTGCAGGTGCTCAAGCTTGCTTTCCCTGACATGGTGGCTGTTTCTCTGACCACTATGCCTAACTTAAAAGATGTTAAGATTGCAGCAAGTGCCTCGACACCCATCTGCAGAAAAGAGCCAATGCAACCACATTGGGAACAGAGACTAAGATCCAGTGGCCAGACCCCACTAAACCCATCCTTAGGGCCTTAACATGGGGGTAAGGTTTAAACAGGAGACCGATAGCCAAGGGTGAGCAGCCCCCCGCCCCCACCACGGTCTCAGTTCTCAAGTCTACAGTGTCTCACAAGTTATAAATCTTTCTCCAGGGGACAAGTTCTTCCTCCTGTTCCCCCAGCCTTTGGTTCTTCCAGCAGGAAGTATCTGAGGAAATTCCAGTTCCTTGGGATCCTTTGTTTCAGTAACCTGCTGGCCCAAGAGAGGAACACAGATAAATCTCTCCCAGTTAGGCAGGTTCCAAAGAACTGATTTGCCAGTCCAGTCAAGTCTTCCTCTCGAACCTTAATTAAATTAAGTTATCCTTGAGATCTTCTTGCTTCCCTTCTCAGTCTGGCTCACCCCCTATACACACCTGCCCCAGCGATGAACCCTAAGGGTCCTTAGCCTGCTTCATCAGGCCTCGTGGCCACAGCACCTCAGCTTCCAGAGGCCCTGGGATCTTCTCCTTCTCCTCCCATTCTGACAAGCCCTTCCCTGCAACAAGTTTCATGCCAGCTGGAGCACCCCAGGCAGCTTTTAGGCCTCAGGTGGCTGACTGGCACACAGTCCCATTCGGAAGGGCTGCCTGATTGCTGGTGGACCTGTGGGCACACTCTGAGGACCACGGCTACAGCCCAGACCACTGGAGAAATTTAGAAGATGGAATGCTGGTTTGTGTACCGGGGCATAGCTGGTGGAGAATCCTTAGCCCAGCTGGCAGGAGTGAATGGTCTCACAGGACATGACCAGAATGACCAAAGTATTACAGCTCTCCAAGGGGAAGCCAGAGTAAGACAGGCTGTCCCCGAGGTGGTGGCAGGTGGCGAGAAACAGAGGGCAGCTAGGAGCCCAAGTAGGGCCACTGAGCAGGAAGTGGCTGTGGTCAAGCGCACACACACTGAGCACACCACTTGTTGGGGGATCTGGGGATCTAGGTCCAGTGAAGAAAGCTTCAGGAGAAAAAACTCTTCCATGAAGTGTTACAGCTCAATAAGGCAGGCATCCTCAGACAATTTTTGATGAAAATCACTCAGTCACTTTATTCCTTGTGGACTAGGACCTTATAAACATTTTGGGATGGGGTGGGTAGGTGCTTCCTATTGGCTTGGTCAAGGATGCTCTATCTGCATGGGGAAGGACTTCAGGTGTTGTCTGTACATGCCTGATCGTCATGGTCCTCCTGGTGGGGGTGTCTCGGTCACGTGCTCCAGGACAGGAATCTGGTTGGGAGCTAGTTTGAACTCCTGCCATTCTCAATGAGTTTTATGGAAGTTCTGAACTTGCCACAACCTTACCAGCTCTTTGATCTGGTGGCATGGCCCACTGCCCCACAACTCCTCCTTTTCCTTTTTATAAAGGAGAGGTGTCATTGGAGTGACTGTCTCCTTTATTGGGCACAGTTTGGTATTAAACCAAAACCTGATTGGTAGTTCATTTTGCAATGCTACTCATCTGCTGCTTTAGAAATCGGATGAGACAGGGTGCTAAGAGAAGCAAGGCCCCAAGCTTGTACAGGGCCAAGGAGGGACAGAAGCCAAGCTACAAAGGGGTTAGGGAACCATGGGGCAGAGGTGTTGGGAGCAAAGCATGTCCAGAGATTCCCCCTGTAGCTCTTTGGGCATTTGCACATCTTGTTCTACCAGCCCAGATTCACTGACATAGAAACAATGTTCCTCCTTCAGCAGAACACAAGTCCCTCCCTGTTCAGCAGGTAGTAAGCCCAAGGCCCTGCAGTTTAGGAGAACAACTCCTGCCAAGGAGGTTATCTGACATTTTAGGGACTCAAGCTTGTCTGCAGTGGAGGCCATGGCCTGGTCAAGTTGGGTCTGGAAGTCAATGGCCAAATGCTGTGTTTGGACCAGGGCTGCTCCACCAGTTCCTGCCATGCCTAGTGAGACAAGGAGAAGCCACCCAGTCCAGCAAGCAGAGGAATGAAGGCAAGTTCTTCAGTTCATAGAGATAAATCTGGGGAACAATTATGACAGGAGTTGCAGGAGCCTTGAAAAGGGGTGGGGTGGTGGTGGCTAATGCTGGAGCCTGTAGTGCCTTTGCACCAGAGAAGTGCAAGGGGGATAACACATGTTGATTTGGTGACAGTGTTGTAATAGGCACATATAAGATGGGGTTTTTGAGGAGGGTCCTACAAGGCAAAAGGGGGAAGAAATGCCCCACCTTTAGGTTGAAGAGAGGAATGTCCTGTGCTTTCCTTGTGGGTAAGGGTCTATGGGGTTTATGAGGGGAAATGTTTATGGGAACAGCTGCTAATAGCGGTCAGGAGAGAGAAGCAGAGAAAAAAGCACTGGGAGGAGTTGGGGTGGGTCATTAAAGGAAAGAGGTCATCTGTATATTGGATGTACTGAAGCCAGGAATGGGTAGCTTGGAGTTCCTTCTGAGACTGATTTTCCTGTTGAAGAATATTAGTGTGCATAAAGATTGATTTGGAGGTGGGGGTGGGGGGGTTGGTGGTGGGGGAGGGGGAGGGGAAGTTCACAAGATACATGTAAGTTGGCTATGGGGTATTTGGCATAGCCATTTAGGGTAGAGGTTACCCATGACCCCTGTTGAACAACATTCATCCTACAGATGGCTGATGGAAAGCTGAAAATGAGTTTTAAGGTTGGCGAGCATGGTGCCACTGTGGCTGGTTGGTTTCCACTCTGCAGCTCCAATACCTCCTGGAGACATTCATCCGTGTTTCAGTAAGAAAAGCAGAGGAAAGGGATGTGTATAGTGGAGATGCCATCTGGATGTAGGGAGATTTCAGGCTTGGTCCAACAAGCTTCTAGTGGGCAATTCTGGGTTCCTATGATTTTGTGTGTGTGTGTGTGTGTGTGTGTGTGTGTGTGTGTGTGTGTGTGTGTGTGTGTCTGTTGTAGGTCTCCCTAGAGAAGAATCTCCTATAGTAAGTGTTGGGAAAGTTAGAGAGAGGCTGGACCTTAGTAGAGTTAGTATGAAGAATGACAAAACAGCCATGAGAACAGAGGAGAGGTGTCTCCTTCCCCCAGCCTTGAGTAGGCTAAATAGACCTTAAGTGCTTGCCACAGTTGGACCTTAAAGACCCAGGTAGAATCTTCCACCTAGCCCATGTGCAATTTCCTACAGGAGCAGACTGCCCGCTGAGCTTGCTTTGCAACCTAATCCAGCTGAAACAAAGGATGGGGTCTGTGGATTTTCCCTATATAAATGCAGAGCTGAATATTAAACTTTGAGCCTTGATCAGAAACTTTGTCTTGGCTTCATCTTTCTCTTGCACCCTGTCCTTTTTCATTTCTAGCCTCCCTTTCAAGTAGATCCAGTTCTCCATGGCCGAAGGACGGCTACAGAGAAGGGAGGTTGTGTAAGGCACATGACCTGGGCAGCAGTTACCATGTCATGAATGTCTTTCCAGGAGATACTGTTGTTCTTTTGGGCATGGCATCTCCTCTGCCTCCTCCTCCACCTCCTCTGTCCTTGATCTGCCAGTAAGAGGCAGGCTATCTTCTTGGTTGGTGTTGGACATTTCTGGCAGGGACCCAGGCTGACACTGTGTGAAAACACAAACGAAATCCCTCCCAGTTGAAAGGAGAGGGTCTGGTCCTTTTCAAATCCCATCCAAAGGATCATGACATCATACTAGGGTGGGGGTGGTTAATTTTGGTGTGTGCCGATGGAGGGAAATAGGAGAATGCTTAGAGTTTTTGTAGATGTTGAATATGTTTAGTGTAGTCATAGCTATTGTTAATTGTACATGGGGGGTAGGTGGTGGTCTTTTGTTTTAGAAGTTGAGCTTTTAGGGTTTGATGTGTTCTTTCTACTATCCCTTGGCCCTGAGGGTTGTGGGGGATCCCTGAATGGTGGGCAGTTTCCCATTGTGCGCAGAAAGTTTTGAACTGAGAACCAGTGAGGACAGGGCCATTATCAGTTTTTATCTCGAGGAATGCCCATAATGGCAAAGGTTAAGAGCATATGGTGAATTAGCCTTTTTGAGTTTTCACTTGTTTGGGCTGTAGCCCGTATAAAATTCGAGAATGTATCTATGGTGACAAAAATAGATTTTTGTCTACTGAATTGGGGAATATGGGTGACATTGATTTGCCATAAGCCATTGGATCTGAGGCCTTAGTGATTGGTGCCCATTGTTTGATTAGTGATTGGTGGTGATGAGGGATGCACAAAAGGAACATGTCTTTATTATCCTTTGAAGTTGAACAAGAGGGATGTGGGGGAAGCGGGCATGAAGCCCATCTGTCTTTGTGCATACATACGACTTTAATTGGTCTGCTTCCAGTGGAGGCTATGAGTGTTTCTGTTGAGGCAGTTTGGTCAGTGAGTGCATTTCCCTCAGAGATCCAGCCTTCAGGGGACTGTGAGATCAATGTGTTGGATGTAGATGGGGGGAGGCTCTTTCCTGTAGGAGGGTGGAGACCTGTGTGAGTAGAGGTGTGGGTTGGTGTCTAGTTTGACAAAGGATCTTGACAGCCAGAGGAGCAAATTGACAGCATATACACTGTCTGAAAAGTGGTTAAGGGGTCCCTTTAGGGCTAGAAAGATAGCATATAACTCTTTATATTGGGGGGGGGGAGTTGTGGAGCAACTCTGAATTGGAGAATAGGAGGTTCATCCTCGGGGGAAGTAGTATATTATTGCTGCAGCTCCCCTCTTTCCCCCATCGGTAAATATTGAGGGGTTCCAACTATGGGCTTTGGAGGACAGCCATCACAACAGAGGGAGGACAGAGACCCATTTTTCATTGAGGTAATGGTTATCAATTTGTCCTGGGACCCCTATTAAGCTGATAGCAAGGCAGGAGTGGTGTTTGATTAGCCATTGAATATCAGAGAGGGAGAAGGGGGTGACAAGAATGTCAGGTGTTTTTCCTAAAGTTTGTAGGGCTCTGTTCTTGCCATTTTAAATCATATTAGAGAGCACACCCACCTCATGTAGAATTCTGGGTGCACCACCGATCAGGGCGTGGTACTATTCCAGCAATCCCTAGGGTTGGTATGTGGCTACCAGACAGAAGAGCTGGTAAGGTTGTAACAAAGTTTAGAACCGGAATAAAACTCATAATTGAGAACGGTCGCAGTTCAGACTAGCTTCCGACCAGATTCCTGTCCTAGAGTACAGGACCATGACACCCCACTAAGAGGACCATGACAACTGGTCACATAGAGTAGAGCCTAGAGGTCTCTATGCTAATGAGGTATCTAAGCCGGGCGTGATGGCGCACGCCCTTAATCCCAGCACTCGGGAGGCAGAGGCAGGCGGATTTCTGAGTTCGAGGCCAGCCTGGTCTACAAAATGAGTTCCAGGTATCTAGGGGCTCGGAGTGTTTAGCCAATGAGCACTCCTTCCTTAAGCGTCCCTTCCTGCGAAAGGTATTAAATCTCTGGTTCACCCTGAGTAAATCGCATGCGTCTTCATGTGCCATGAATAAACAGTTCGAACAAGCAAGGGCTGTCTCCTTCATCAAGGACCACCTTAGGGGGAGGCCTTCGTCATAAAGAGCTGCAATTAAGTCTCTGACAGAAGGCCCCCGCACACTCCTGGCACCCACCCTGAGCTAAGTTGGAGCCCCCACACCCCGTCATCACAGGCCTTCCGCCCTTGTTCCACCAACTCCTTGCAGTCCTCAGTGGCCTCGGGGTACACAGAAGGATGAGAACCCCATTCTCAACATCGTGGTTCGCGGCAGCGTCTGGGTGCCCAGGAGTTTGAGAACTACAGCCACTGTTCTAGCCCCTGCCATTTCTCACCTGGAGAAACATGGGCTGGGATCCCTATCTTAGACTGCATTTCACCTCCCCTGAGTGTCGTGTTGGAGTCCCAGGAGCCTGGCACCCCGGCGCCCTGGAAGGCAGCTGTGAGGTAGGAACGTAGCCTAGTGCCCCTGCATTTCTCCTCCACGAGAGATGTTCCAACACCCAAGCCATAAGATGGAACCGCAGACCCATCAATGGAAGACAGAATTATTAGACCAAGACCCTTAGTCATCTGCCCAGCAGGTGGAAAGGCTCTATGGGTGAGGGCTGAAGGGAATCTGCTCTAGGGCAGGGGACACTCAGTTGTGGCATAGGGCTGTGTTATCATTTTCATCTAATGACTTTAAGCTGATGGTTAGCACGGGAGCTGGATGTGCCACCCGTATTCTCTTCTCTAATCAGCTGAGGCCACCCTTGTCCCTTTAATTCACCAGCCTACTAACCCTATCCCAGGAGGGTGGTGCTTTCAAACCCGGGCTCCAGGCTTGGCCACACGCGCCCCTAGTGGCAGAAGCTGTCATAGCAGTCAGAGCGCATTTCGGCTTTCAAGTCAAGGGAATCAGACTTTCTCCCCATAGCAAGCACACACTGAGAGCTATTGCACTCACTAACAACACTGACCCTCCCGACCCTTCCCGTCCAACCCATAGGAGTTTCCAGGGGCGCTTGGGGTAATATGGGCATTGAGCGTTCCAGGGAAGATTTAGTCTGACTTGTGTGTTTGGTGAGCCGGAGCTACTCAGAAGGGAGCTTTCATTTGGCAGAACTCCCACCCCACTTTCCTGTTCAGATTCTGGGTCCTACTTAGGAGTCACCATGGGCATGCAGGGCACTACAGGCTTCAGACAGGCTGCTGCAAGATGCCTGGGAGAGAGAAGAGAAAGTAAGTTGGTGGAGGTGGTGGAAAGAGGCCAGGAGCTAGCTTTCGGTTTCCTGACTTTTGGGAAGAGGAGGGGCGGAGAATTTGAGTTTCGATTTCCTGAAGTTTAGAGGAGGGAGAGGACTATGGGGACCTTCAGAGGGAGAGGAAGTGAGGGGAGCAGGGGCTGTAATAAAGCCACTTAGGGCTCTCTGGCCTCTGCCCAGGCCTGGGATGAAGTGGATCTGGCATCTCCGTGATATTCCCAGACCACTCCCCTCTGAGGGTGGAGGTTGGGGGCTGGAAATAGCACTGCTGGCCAGAGGCTGGGAGGCTGGAAGGTATCCCAGGGAGAACTCCTGGTCCACATAGAGGGGTCAGGCCCCACTCACAGTCAGGTGTTGAGTTCTGGCCGAAACTCCTGGCCCCCACTGGAGCCTCTGTCCTCCCTACTTAGCCATGCGGGCAGACAGTCTTGATAGCTGTTTTCCTATACCACTTCTATTAGGGCCTGGTCAACAGTCTTCAGAGACTTGGTTTAGAGGACAGGGTTCACGAGAGGGGCAGTCCTACAGAGATGCCAAAGAAGGTCAAGGAAGTCCCTTTAACACCCCGTTCTCTGGGATGGAGGTTGGGTTAGGAGACTGGACTTTGGTAAAATAAAGCCATCAGAAACTTCATCTTAGAGCCCTCCTCCAGGGCGATCCTACTTCTTGATCAGATCTGATAGGATGGGGTGATAGAGGAAGATTTGGGGTGTCTTTGATTTTGACAGAGCCTCTTTTTTTTCAGCTCTTGGTGAACTTAGCTTCAGAGGCTAGTGAAGGGATTCTGGCTAGCTCGAGCATGGCAGACCTTAGGCCACCACCCCGCCCCACCCCGTTCCCTCTGCCTTGCTAAAATCTGTTATATTTCATTCCTAAAGCTAGCTACCAAGTTCTATTCCCTTATTCGGCCACTTTCTCCTCCTGAGGCTGACTACCAAGGTCCAGCAATCAAAAGACCCCTTTGGCTCACTTAATTAGCATGCCCAATTAAAATTAAACAGCTCATGCTAATATAGGGTTTCCCATCTGCCCATGGGCCTCCCCTGTCTTCTCTCTATCCAGACACAGTCCTTCATCCCCCAAGACAAATGTCCCTTCCCCTCTCCCTTGCCCCTTCCCCTTCATCCCTTATCTCCTGCCTTTGTCTCTTATCCCTGCCTTCTGTCCTTCTGGGGCAGATAAATCTCCTTTGTGCTGAGAACTTGGTCTTGGTGGTCCTGAGCCAATACTTTTTCTTTCAGCTAGGATCCTAGGGAACTCAGAGGCCGTCAAAGCCAGTCGAGTTCAAGTTCTCAGCTCTGAAGTTAAATAGGGAAATTCACAGGCAACAGAGTTTTAGGGACACGATTATTGTACATTCATGAGCTTACAAGACAGAGGGCAGAGCTCCAATAAGCAAAAGGTGCCCTCAGGAATGGGGCTACCACTGGGCTGCTGGTCTGAGAGCTTTTTGAAGGACTGCTGATAGAAACTGGGGTGTGACGCGGAGAGAGGGATAAGCTGTTCAGTCAAGCTGGTCCAACCAAAAGGCTCCTCCTCTCCATTTTAGCTTTGTTCTCACATATAACTTCCAGGCAGGAGTGAGAGACAACGAGGGACCAGAAACAGGAACTTCCTTCTGGTGGCCCTGGCATTCTCCTGACCAGCTTCCATCTTCTTTTCTTCTCAGGGATCATGTGGTGGTCAGATCTCTTCTGTTCTTAAGTGAGGGACCCCTATACCCCATCCCATGCCCAGGACCAGTCCTTCACAGTGCCATCCTCTCTCTTCCTTTGGGTTCCCCAGCCCAGTCTCTGGTTGCAGCTCTTCTGGGCCAGGGCTCCCGGTCCTTGGCTCCTCATTGCTTGCTGGAAAGCAGCTTCTCCCTGGTACATCCTGAGTCTGAGTTTGGAATCCAGAGGTTTCCCTCCAGCTCTTAATTTTAGGGAGGGGTGTAAAGATTGGTGCCCTGCTGCATCCTCCTGTTGTCAGCCTTACACCAACCCTGGACCTGATGAGGAAGGTGGTACCACAGAGACACACTGCCTTAGAGGCCATTGGCAATGCCCTGCCCTCCTGATGGATGCTGAACTCCATCTGTTGGTGAAAACCCATTAGATTCTAACTTTTACCTGCCTCCTTAGGAAACCCATACTATTATTCTTCTGCTGAAGGGATTTAACAATAAAATTATCCCTAATGTCTTACTGCTATTTCCATAGACTAGGGTCTGACTCAGCCCTCATCAGGGACTTTTTTTCTTGCAGTAGATGGGAACTAACACAGAGATATCCACAACTGGGCAGTGTGCAGAGAGTGAGAGACTTTGGAGAACTCAGTCATAAATGGGATGTCTCCATCAAAGATCCCCCTGCCCCCAGTCTCCAAGGCTCAGAGATGTATGTGGAAAGATTGTAGGAGCCAGAGGGGATGGATGAATCCAGGGAAGAACTGATACACATGAACTCACAGAGACTGCTACAGCACACATAAGGTGTTGATCAGCTAAGGCCCCAGCACTGAGGAGGGAAAGTGGTCATGAGCTCCTACTCCTAGCCAAGAAACTATCTGCTATTAATAACAGATGGAAAGGGGGAAACATGTTTTCTCCAGTGGAATCTCACTGGGTGTGTCAGTCACACATCAGGGTAGGCCCTGTGCCCAGGAGTAGTTGGCCAACACCAAACTCTGCGTCGTTTTTGTGGCTTGTCATCTCATTCTACTTTGTTGGCTCATAGTCTTCATATTGGTCTTTTGCTTGTTTATTTTGATTTCTCTTTGTGTGTGTGTGTGTTTTCATGGGGGTATTTGTGTGTCACTTTTGTTATTGTTTTGCTCATTTGAGAGAGAGAAAGAAGCCAGGCAGTGGTGGCACATGCCTTTAATCCCAGCACTTCGGAGGCAGAGGCAGGCTGATTTCTGAGTTCAAGGCCAGCCTGGTCTACAGAGTGAGTTCCAGGACAGCCAGGACTATACAGAGAAACCCTGTCTCGAAAAAAACCAACAACAGCAACAACAACAACAAAACAAAACGAGAGAGAGAGAGAGAGAGAGAGAGAGAGAGAGAGAGAGAGAGAGAGAGAGAGAGAGAGAGAGAGAGAGAGAGTGTGTTGGGTGTTTGGGGAGTGTTGTCGCCCCTGAATCACTGATGCTAACTCTCTGAGGTTAATTGTTCTGTTTCTTGGAAGCCTGACCGAAGAGACTCCAGTTTTGTGTGCCGAAGCTCCTAGTCTTCCCCTTGTCAGTGGCAAGCACAGTATACGGGCAGCTGGCTTCTGTGCTGCAGCAAGCACGGGGCTCCCTCCTTGTCCTTGACCACTCTGGGGGACCCCAGTCTGGTGTTAGAATGGCACTGCCCAGAAAGGCCCCCCTAACGAAAACATCCCGAGGAGCCACAGATGCTAGCTTGAGACAGCCTCTCTTTACTCTGCATTGCCCAAAACGAGCACTCTCTCTGATAAATGACTGAACTCTCCAGGTGCAGCAGCTGCCTGTCCTGGGGACTTTGAGAAAGAAATAACAAACTCAAAGAAGATTAATGTCCCATGTTTGAATCATAGAAAGGAGGTGATCAGGGGTCACAGACAGTTATAAAACTGGCCTCTGATAGCGCTGTAAAGATAACCCTTAAGGTCAGGAGAATCCCCTCTCAGTCATGAAATTCTGCCTGAGCAAATGGTATCGTGTTAAAATTATGGCTTGCCCTATGCACCTAGTATTCAAAGACTTCCTAACTGTGCTGTATATAAACACAATGCTTTCTGGATTCAGGGATCAGAGTCTGCGAGTCCGAGGATTGCAATCCGAGTCTGACTTGTTTTCAATAAAAAGACTTTCATGCACACTTGCACCAGACTCTACACTTCCTGAGCTCTCCTGGGTTTCCCTCAGGACTCGGGTATTACAGGAGGTGGGGAGGATGTGGGAGGAGTTGGGGTAGAGGATTCCTAGGCCCTCTTTGGTCCTGGCTACTCCTGTCTCATTGACCAGTGTCCGTGCTCAGCCTGTGTCCTTCTAGCCCACTCTTGTACCCACCCTTCAGGGACAGGCTTGGTCCAAGTTGCTGGGCAGAAGGGAACCACTTGTGACCAAAGGACAGAGCCCGGAAGCTATACTTCAAGTCCTGCTGGATACAGGCTCTGGCCTGGGGAGCGAGTTCCTGCTTTGTGGTCATGAGAACTGGGCGTTCCAGGATTGGGAGGAGAATACATAGCAGCTCTCCAAGCAATGCCTTCTACTTGAGAACCTTGGATGAGATGGGCAGGGAACAGAGATGTATGCTCGTCTCCGATAGGACAGGGATGGGAAGGACAGGCCGGTGACGCACTGTCCCTGAAAGAATTCACCAAGATAGAAAGGCGGGAGTTAAAGGTTGTGTTAGAGACACTGACACAGCTTCCATATGCTGCTGAATGGTGAAGAGACACAGTGCAGAGGCATCCCATGGTGCTGATTTTGCTGGGTGCAGGGCTCCACCCAAGCAATTTGGTGGTATTTGAATGTCTCCTGATCTTGCTGAGGAGTGAGGACTGTTTTCCTTTCAGGATTGGCTATCTGAGCAAGGCAGGCATAGCTCACTAGGGAGTCATGCTTCTGAGAGTCTGAGTTACTAAGAGTCAACTTCTTTTTTTTTAAAAAAAATATTTTATTAGATATTTTCTTCATTTACATTTCAAATGCTATCCTGAAAGTCCCCTATACCCACACACCCCGCCCCGCTCCCCTACCCACTCACTCCTACTTCTTGGCCCTGGTGTTCCCCTGTATGGGGCATATAAAGTTTGCAAGACCAAGGAGCCTCTCTTCCCAATGATGGCTGAATATGCCATCTGCTATATATTCAGCTAGAGACAAGACTCTGGGGGTACTGATTAGTTCATATTGTTGTTCCACCTATAGGGTTGCAGACCCCTTCCACTCCTTGGGTAATTTCTCTAGCTCTTCCATTGGGGGCCCTGTGTTCCATTCTATAGATGACTGTGGGCATCCACTCCTGTATTTGCCAGGCACTGGCATAGCCTCACAAGAGGCAGCTATATCAGGGTCCTCTCAGCAAAATCTTGCTGGCGTATGCAATAGTGTCTGCGTTTGGTGGCTGATTATGGGATGGACCCCCGGGTGGGCCAGTAAGAGTGAACTTCTTTGCGGTGGTGTCAGAATGCCCTGAGACAGATGACAGCAGGACTTGCTCATGTCAACTTTGACAGGGCACCAGACCTTAGTAGGCCCCAGACCTTATCATGACTGACTCCATGATTAAGTACTGTTCAGGCTATAAAACTCAGCATCTGCCAAAACTAAAACAAAGACCTAATCTATCAAAGGCCATAGTTGAGAGAAAGCCTTTACTCGTGCTAACTTGACTTTTAGTTTCTGTAGTTCTGCTTCTGGCTAACTGTTCTTGTTAACTGAAGGGTGTTGATCTAGAGCATGGGTTTTACGCTTAAAAGCTCACCCTGAGGAAGGCTCAGCACTCCACTGCTGTCCTGAATCCCCAGCGTAGCTAGCTACCAGCTGGCTAATAAAGACTTTCTGTTTGCTTAAACCGACGACTGAGTCGTCTTCTCTGGTGAGTACCCTACAACATCAACTGTCTCTGGCTGGCCCTGATGCTCCAAGATGCAGTGTATTGGTTTGTCAGACTTCTCCAGAGGAACAGAACTGATAGGATGAACACACATATGGAATTTATTAGAGTGGCCTACAGGCTGTGCTTTGGCTAGCCCAGTAATGGTTGTTTCCCAGTGGAAAGGCCAGCAATCGGGTAGCTTTTCCTGAGGCTAGATGTCTCAGTCGGTCTCCTGTGTACTTTGGAATCCTAAAGAAGTAGGTTCTGATATGTTGGCTCCTCCCTCTAAGCCTTGTGTTCCGCCTCTTGCAGACAGGTTGGGAGTTTCTCCCTGAAACCCTGGATCTGGACAGCGTCCTCGAACCGCCCACTGTCACCGCCCACCGTCGCCTGGACCGCCCACCATCGGACACCTGCCTGCCACTGCCAGGACTGCCCATCATCGCGAGAACGCCTTGGCAACTTCTAAGGACTCAGGGGAATGCTGGGAACCCTTCTTTGTATTTAAGCCAGTCCTGACAATAAAGATAAGGGCCTTGATCAGAAGCCTTTGTCAGGGCCCCATATTTTCCTTTGCAGCCCTGTTCTTTCTTAGGAGTTCTCGTCCTCCAGTTCGAATCCACAGTGGGTTCAGCAGGCAAGAGTGCGAACCCACCCCAAGGTGTTCTGCCCACGCAGACAAGGCGCCAGTCTGCGTGCAGGCAGGAACACCACACTGATACCAGCAAATGAATGCATCAGCAATTTGCCGTCGAGAGTGAGGGTAAACCGGCAAAAAAGAAAGAGCTTCCTTCTTCCATGTCCTTTATGTAGGCTGCCACCAGAAGGTGTGGCCCAGATTAAGAGTGGGTCTTCCCACCTCTGCCCGGAGCTTCCTGGCCCAGAGAAGGAAGGGACGGGGCACAGAGTAGGACTCTGGTATGGCTTTAAAGTCTGAGGGTCTCTGGTCGTTCTAACTCTCTAACTATATTGTGATGTTGATGATAACTTCTGAAAAGTTCTGAAAACTCTCTTGCTCTTTCTGCTGGTTAAAAAGCCGCGGACATCGATGATTGACACCTGTAGAGGGACAGTGTGTGTGTGTGTGTGTGTGTGTGTGTGTGTGTGTGTGTGTGTGTTTAAGTACTGTGGCTTTTGTTCTATCCCCTCAGGAACTGAATGGCTCTAACTTTCGGTCTGCTAGTCAGAAGTTGCAGGAAGGAAAAGGAACACTTTGTAGCATGTATTACTAAGTTGTTAAAAGTTTCCTATAAAAGCTATCTAAGAAAAGGGGGAAAACCTGGCAAGATCCTAAGCAGGGCAAGGCAAAAATTCTTCTTGCTTCTCCTCTTTGTCTAAGAAGTGTTCTCAAAGCGAGTTCCAGGACAGCCAGAGCTATACAGAGAAACCCTCTCTCAAAAAACCAAAAAAAAAAAAAAAAAAAAAAAAGAAGTGTTCTGTCCCCAAAAAGTTCTCCTCAGCTCAGTTCTTCTCACTCTTCTCCTTGTCCTCAGCACTTAAAACATCTTGCATAATACATGATCACGTGGTAAGAAGTTCACCACAAGTTTACACAAAGTCAAATCATAAATCGAAAAAGAAGTTTACAACAGAGAATGTTTGCACGCCTGTCCTTTAGGAGGAATTATCTGGCTAAACATCCATCACCTGTCACAGCTCCCCAGGTTCACTGAAAGTTAAAAACCACAACAAAGTTATTAGTGAAGTTTATATAGATAAGCCAGGTCAATATATTTGTAAAAGATTTATTTATTTTATTTATATGATTACACTGTTGCTGTCTTCAGACATACCAGAAGAGGGCATCGGATCCAATTACTATGTGGTTGCTGGGAATTGAACTCAGGACTTCTGGAAGAGCAATCAGTGCTCTTAAGCACTGAGTCATCTCTCCAGCCCCCCCAGTCAATTTATCTTCTGTCCTAGAACCTATAATAAATCATTAGTTCCTTTTTTATAACCTTTGGTTAATTGTTTTACAGCCTCTTGTAATGTGCTCTGAATAGTGGAAAGTTTGGTCACATTTAAGAGGCAATTAACTGGTGACTCATGGGAGACTGACAGAGTTCTCATTGCAGTTTTGATGTGTCAGAAAAGGATCTAATAGCAGTCCCACTATAAAAGAGCTTAATAATCACGGATATAATTTTAGGAATTCTTATAAGATCATCATTTAGAATTAAGAAGTCATCTATTTGTCTCTAAGGCATCACTACAAGACAGTATATCTTTGTAGATCTGCAGAGATCTGCTCAAAAGGGGTGGGCTAATATCTAGTGACTGTTATATATGTTTAATAATAACAAGAAAAGCATATTAATAGCAGGAATCTTTCCTAAAATGATTTTATCCTGGGCTTTGCGTGTCGGAGCTTCGTTGTAGATATAATTTAAAGCAAAGTCATTTCAGGAAGATCACCTGCTAGTTATTAGCTTATCCTATGATGACTCCTGACAAACCTCAAATGATCCAATTGAGAAAATCCCTCAGAGGCATGCCTAGCTGTTTAGGTTTTAGTTGATTACAGATGTCATCAAGTTGACAACCAAGATTATCTATCCTAGTCCTGAAACTAGTCACCTTGGATTTGAGGGACACCAGCACTGGCCCATCAATGTCTTTATGACGAAGATCTGAACCTACTCCCAAATGAGGACAAAGATGTATGTGAGACCTGAAGTCATAATGTGGGGACCAGCTTGTTGCCTTGTGTCATGACAGTACTAACTTATTCCCGATGAGGCAAGATTAAAAATATAAAGTCAATTATGGGGACCTGGGGAGAGAAAGGAACCCCTAACTCAGGAGTACGGCTGAAGCCTCTCAGTGGTTAAAGGCGCTGGCTGCTCTTACAGAGGACCTAGGTTCAGTTTTCAGCACACACACAGCAGTTTACAAATATTTATCTGTAACTCCATTCCAGTTCTGGCCTCCTGAGATATAAGCTCATGATACATATACATATATGCAGGCAAACATTCATACACATGACATCAAAGTAGACCTTTAAAAAAATATTCCAACACGGTAGACATTAGTTTATGCCCATTCTCCCTTTCCTATTGAAAACCTGCAGTTGCCCAGGACTCTTGCCAGAAATTTCATTTGTATAAAAGACCCCTGTGTGTAATGCTAATGGCTCCTAGTTTTATCTTATCAAGGTATAATCCCATTCAGAGTTACCTTTGGTTCTTACTCCTCAAAAAGGTCAAAGTGAGAGGCCAAACCTACTCCATCTTGGAAACGGACACTATCTCAAAAGAAAAAAAGGAGCAGCGAGGGTGGGGGGGGGAGGAAGCCCAAGAACTTGGCCAGAACCTGCTCTTAAGTTCCAGGAAAAACTCCACGGCTTGTCCTTGGCCAGTTACTCCCTGGCTACTCCCAAACAACAGTAAATTAAAGATTAGACTGATTGTTTCAGATGTACTTTTAGACATTTGTTATTGTATACAGTCTTGCTTCAGAGCACCCACCTGTCAGCTTATAGTAGACATTCAGTTAGATGCTTGCCAGGTTGGACCCTCCTCACTTACTTCCATATCCTATGAAACCTTGTCCCGATGAGAGCTCAGGGCTGCTTCAACAAGCTCTCCAGTGGGGCTGGCAGTGAGTGAGCCCAAACTCAAGTTTGTAATAAAGAGACCCTAATGTGACTACGTTGGAAACAGCTCCTTGGTGGTCTTTTGTGGTTCATGAGTGCTTCCAGTCACAACATAAGAAAGGAAAGGCTGGGCTGGAGAGATGGCTCAGTGGTTAAGAGCACTGACTGCTCTCCCGAAGGTTCTGAGTTCAAGTCCCAGCAACCACATGGTGGCTCACAACCATCCAAAATGAGATCTGACGCCCTCTTCTGGTGTGTCTGAAGACAGCTACAGTGTACTTACAAATAATAAATAAATCTTTGGGCTAGAGCAAGCAGGGCCAAGCAGAGGTCCTGAGTTCAATTCCTAGTAACTACATGATGGCTCACAACTATCTGTACAGCTACAGTGTACTCACATACATAAAAATAAACAAATAAATCTTTAAAACAAAAGCCTTTTAATTTAAAGAGAGAGACAGAGAGAGAGAGAGAGACAGAGAGAGAGAGAGAGAGAGAGAGAGAGAGAGAGA
>NC_034606.1:40017501-40019897 GCF_900095145.1 Mus pahari
AAGGAAGGAAGGAAGGAAGGAAGGAAGGAAGGAAGGAAGAGAGAGAGAGAGAGAAAGAAAAGGTTTCTTAGCAAGACTTTGCTATGTAACTTGAGAGCCACCAAGATGATGTTATAGGGTCTGCTTAGATCCAACACAACCAAAACACCAAGTCAATACAGAAAACAGAAATCTATTGTAATCAAACCACTACTGTTTGGTCAGAGACACAGAATAGACTTGGGAGCTGGAGTGTGATACGCCCACCCCACCCTCACCACCACCATCCCCTCCACCCCGAACCAGAATGTTACAGAAGTTTTATGCCTAAAACCCACAAACATCGGTACCTAATTCTTGTGGATATGGTTTAATGCTTGCATTATGTTATTTTGGTTCCCAAAATTACACACAAATCTGCATGTCTGCATGTTCCGGCCTCCAGTTGGCTTTGATTGGTAAAGCTGTCAGTGGCCAATGGCTGTGCAGGAGACAGAGGATTGCCAGGCAAGGACAGAGGATGGAGAAAGAAAAACAACCACCATGCTGGGTTAGGAGAAGGTCCAGGCCTGAGAAGTATAGAGCAGAGAGACTGCCAACATGTAAGAGTTGGGGATCATGGCCCTGGAGGGAGGCAGGCCTGGTTCTGGGTGACCAGGGTGGAGGTTTTAGTAAGTAATAATTAAGGAATATCAGAGGGGAGAGTGTGCTAGCCATGTGGAGCACTGAAGTGGCCCAGCCATTTAGTTGATTAAGGCATATTTAAATATAAGGCTGGCCGGGCAGTGGTGGCACACACCTTTAACCCCAACACTTGGGAGGCAGAGGCAGGTGGATCTCTGAGTTTGAGGCCAGCCTGGTCCACAGAGTGAGTTCCAGGACAGCAGGGTTGTACAGAGAAACCCTGTCTCAAAAAAGCCAAAAAATAAAGACAAAAAATAATAAATAAATAAATGAATAAATAAAAGGCTGCATGTGTGTGTCCTCTATTCAGAAATCCAGAATATTGAGGTGGGTATTGAGGAACTTGGGGCTATTAGAGCTTTGTGAACCACTACTACTACACCCAGTTAGAGTGACATTTTCCCACCAATCAGGATTCAGGGAAGAGAGACTTTCCTATGAACATTTCCTTATGTGGTACATTTATTCTGTTCTGATTGGTTGGGTTGGTGTCTAAGAGTCACCACATCAGCCACTTAGACACTGATGTTTGTCAAAGTAGGGATGGCTTATTGAACACTACATCCCAAGATTGATCAATCAGGGCCAGAGACCAGACTCAGTCGCTGGCTATGACACTGAGTTAAGATTCTATAGGACCTTTAAGTCTAAAATCCACAAACATATATACCAAGTTATTGCAACAATCAGGATTTAGGGACAGGGGACATCTTTGGGACATGGTTTTGTACATTTACCTGCTCCCATTGGACGGGACAATCAACTACAGCAGGTGACTTGCCTTGCCTATCATTCACGTCATAACTTGCCAACCAGGATGTCAGTTACCCGTATATATGTCTCTTTCAGCCAAGTAGGATGCCAATTTCCAGGGAGGTCTTGGGAACTTAAACTTCATTTGACCCCCTACTCAAAATGGAAGTCTTATTCCAAATTCTGGAGAGCTCTTAGTGCTGCTTCAAGGTTATCGGCAAGAATTGGACACTGGGCTAGGACTCAAGAAAAGGAGGCTCAAGATCCTGATCATTTTGATAAGTCCCTGAATCGTACCCGACTTTGTTTATTGTTTTCTTTGTTCCTTGACTATCTTTGTTTATGCCCTAGGAGTGGCTACATTCTTTGTATGTACCTAGAATGATATACAGATTGGAAAAAACATAAACTGGCATCAGCTTCAGAACTGGCTGGAGTCATGTTACAGTGTTGTCTAATTGTCTTTTTCTTTTCAATCCTCATTCCCTCTCGTGAGACCCTGCTGACTGACTGAGCTGGCTTGCTCACCAAATAGCTTCTTATATTGGGCAGGTGTCTCTCTTATTTTGAGGTCCATCCTAGGGGCAAAAACATAAAAGATTTTACATAGATGCAGGAAGTGCTGCAGGGTGGTTTGGTTCAGGTCCACTCTTACTGTGGCTAACTATGTAGAGCAATTCTAACTGACTTCTGCTGTGACTGGTTTCCAATAACACCAAAGCACAGAACGTAACAGAATCTGCATTCAACCAGAGCATGAGAAAGTTTCCTAGTAACAGCAAATGAGAAAATTTCCTTATACCATCTGTAGTGGCTATTCCTGGTTGTCAACTTGACTATATTTGAAATGAACTACAATCCAGAATTGGAAGGCTAACCAGTGGACCTAATCTGGAGACTGGGAGATAGAAGTTTCTGATCTGGATCTTGGTATGGAGATCTTGAGACACAGTGGTGATTGAATCCAGAAGATTAAGACA
>NC_034606.1:40307842-40309000 GCF_900095145.1 Mus pahari
CCTAGAAGACGAATGTAGCATGACAGCCAGCAAGTTTATGGATGAGTGAAGACAGGTGCTTTGGGCTGGTTGTATGTGGTTTTCTTAGAAGGGCGCTATCTGAAACAAACAAGTACAAAAACTGGAAATGAAGCATCTCCTCTGGTTCTGTGTGTGTGTGTTTCCGTAGACTTTAGAATAGGCAGTGGAAAATAATGATGAGGATGAGGTATGAATAAAACTATGATGAGCCTAATTTTAGTACCAATACTGGGCTAAGACTTCTAGAGTCTGAAACAGGTCATTCTATTTTATTCATATCTAATTAAGCACAGCACACATTTGGAAGAAGTATATAGATAACAATCAACTCATCATGGTGAGTACAGTAAATCGTAAGACATGTTTACATTGAAGATCTTTACATACAGTTTCATCCATTACATGGTTTCTTGTTGACAAGATAAAGGTCTAGGAAGAACAACTGGATTGAGGTGAATGTAAGGACTGCTCCGGTGAGGGTTGGCCTGGTCCAAAGATTAGATACTCACATAGGCTGTTGTAAAATACAAAGGATATCTCTCATAAGGATGAGGTTTATGAACTAGAAGAAATGGTTAAGGTTTTAATGATCTGGGAAAAGTAAAACATAAAGATTCAAGCCAAGCCTGGCTCATCAGACAGGAAAAGATCACCAGGTTGTGATCTACATGAACCACATGGCGTCCTGGCATTCCAGGAGAGGTAAGCCAAAAGCCCCCCGCAGGAAATAGCTTCCACCTCTGGACTAAAAGAATCTGACAGGGCAGCCCCTGACCACCATTGAGTGCTCACTCCTGGGCTTCCCCACCACAAGCCAGTGCTCCTTGGAAGTGCCCTGTGCTGAGGTGAGGCTTGATGATGCTTCTTCACATGCATGAGGCCCTGGATTCTATCTCCACTAGTGGGGCGAAGGAGGGGGAGGAAGGCAGCTGAGGAGATGGTTACATAAAGAAGGCACAGGGCAACCAGTGCTCACCAGGCAGAGAACAGTGATCTATTCCAGCCAAATCACAAGCTCTGAGTACAGCAAGAGACCTTGCATCTATAGATAAAGCAGAGTGCTTTTTGTCCCCCATCTCTTCTCCCAGCATCAGCCCTGAGGAAAGACCTCCCAAACCAAGAGGTCCACTGTTGGAC
>NC_034606.1:40312445-40323350 GCF_900095145.1 Mus pahari
TACTTCACACATGTTCATACATGTGTACCGACATTTATGGACACACACACACACACACACACACACACACACACACCACAAAGACACAGCCCAGTGTAAGATCACCCAGTGGCACAGCAGAAAGGGCAAGCTGCCCCTCAGACACTTGCAGTTCCCCAGGCAGTTATATCTAGGAGACCTACTCCAGGAGACAGGCAGGCTGTGGTCAGAACAGGAAACTGGAGAGCAGGGCAGGGCTGCTCCTGCCTTGTCTATCTGAGGAGATGCCTGGAAACTGGCACTTTGGAGGAGGATCTGATATATACTAATATCTCTTTTTTTTTTATATATCAGCATTCCCAAGTCATTCCTTTAGCCTAAACTCCAGATTCTTTCATCATATGCAAAGACTCACTAGATGCTTCTAGCTCTCCAAGTCTGTCAGTGAGCCAGGAAGGCCTTAGACATTAAGTACAGGCAGGAGCATCACATGACTACACCAGCGACCAAAAGGGATGATAAACACAGTTTACACCAATGAAAATCCCTGCTTGATGATCCACATCCCATCACAACCCTGGACCTCAACAGCCCCCACTTGGCAAGAGTTCTCCAACACAAGGAAAGATCTACTTGGAGGGAGGGGAACCATGGTCCACAACAAGTGCCCAGACTCGACATTTTTTCCAAAGCCTCCCTCAACCATCTTGATATAGGTCACAGGGAACTTACCCACAGCAACTTCTGCCTCCTGAGTAATACAGAATCCATCAGGATAGGGGCAGGGGCTTGCTGGGCAAGAAGTCTCAAATGGGACTCCATAGCATTGGTGGCACTGCAGTCCCTGAGCTGAGAAAGAAGCCAATACATGAGGACTAAGACATGCAATTTGCATTTCTAGCCCAGACCCCTCCTCTCCAAAGTCTTTACTTCCACACAGCCGCTGGCTGCTAGGACAGAGCAAGGACATTACTGCACAGTCACCTCGACCAAAATCAAAAGTGAACCAAGAGCCTCCGTTGTTCAAATATGCTTGCTATTGCTGTCTCAGGTGCACAGCCCCACAGGAGAGACCTGAACCCCAAGAGACAGTAAAGCGACCGTCACCATAGTGGGAAGATATAGATACCAAAGATTTGCTGAAGCCGAGAGTGAATGCATAAGTAGGTGCTGGGGTCACCAGGTAGAGAGGGCTCCTCTGACCTCCCAGACCCTACACCTGCAGAGCTGGCCCCTGGGTATTGGAGCAGGACAGAGCACTGAACCTCCCAGAGTCGGCTCAAAGCTGAGGCCCACCATGAGGCTTCCTGCAATACACATGCAACTACAAGTGTAGGCTGATCTTAGAGCTCAGAACACCTTAGAGTACAGAAAGTATAGCATTTGGGTCTCATGTGGCGTTGACTGGGACATAAGGAAACGTCAAAGTTGAGGCAATAAGGATTCTAAATCCACTGACTTGGCATCTGGGAAGAAAAAGAAGGCTCTGCCACTTTGTGTGCACGCAGGTCAGTGTCCTTTCTGGGAGGCCAGGGCAGCAGTGTAGAGTCTAAAAACAGGCTGCTCTGGTGGCCAGAGTCTGTGGCAAAGCTACTGAGCTCCAAGCATCCTTCTGTTATATGGTGATGGTTGCAAGGCAGGTGCTGACACGTTTATAGACCCAGTAAAGCACCCAGCACAGGAGTCTTCACCTACCACAAACCAATTCCCAATCCTCTGACACCAACACACCTCAGGTACTGGGCACACAATGGAGGAGCTGATGTACCCACAACCCTGAGGCCCTTTTCCACATCCCTTGTACCCTCCTTCCCCACTCTCATTTTCCACCTCACCTCTTTCTGCACACAGTAGGGCCACAAGAAGAATCAGCACACAGGACTTTGCAGCGTGAGAAGTGTCCATCCTCGGAGAAGTGCTGCACAGATAAAACCTTGGAAGTCGGAGCCTGTGAATAGACCCCCAACCTCATCCCTCGTCTCTCACATGGCTCAGCCATCCAACCTTCCCTCCCTCCAACCCTCCACAAAGCTTTCCCCAAGGAATCCATGTCTGCCTACTTCTCTCCCCCACCACCCACCCAGCTTTTCCTTCCTAATCCCACATTCCCACCCACAGCCCTATCCTCAGGGCTCTTCCCTTTGTCACCTCGCAGCGCCCTCCTGACACCAGTCCTTATGTCCTCTCTGACCAGGCTGCAGGCACAGTGGAATGTTCTGTCAGATGTGGACTGAAGTAAATACTTTAATTCCCTTTAGCTCCTCCCAGGTGACTCCCCGAAGAGGGTGGGGTTTCAAACAGTTAACCTTCTCCAGGCCAATATGTTTATTGTTTAAGATTTAGCAAGGTTTGTCTGTGACCTGATCAAGCCAGATTTATAGCAATTGAGGAGGGAGGACCACTCAGTTGGGGAGGGACCCTGGTGCAGGAGGACTAAGAGGGCAAAGGGGCAGAGGCCACAGTTGACTTGTGCTTTCCAGTCAGAAAGCAAGGGAAGGAGTCAAGGTGCTCAACCCTTTCCTAGTCTTTGTTTTGTTAGCTTCGTGTTTTTGTTTTTTGTTTATTTTTGTTTTTGTTTACTTTTGTTTTTTGTTTGTTTGTTTGTTTGTTTTTGAGATAAAGTTTCCCTGTGTGGCTTTGGCTGTCCTAGGACTTGCTCAGTAGACCAGGCTGGCTCCAACACACAGCTATCAAAGGGGGCACAACAGCTACTCATCCATTTTCCTCCACTACCTGGCTCTTTCCTATTTCTTAATAGAAGGTATGGGTTGCAGTGGCTCAGAGCCCATGGCCCTCCTTCCTATAAGCAGGCAAACTACTGACACATACTGGGAGACTGGCTCTGGTGAGCAAGCCCCCAACAGGCACTTGTGCCCATGAAATGCAAGTCCTGAGCCAGAAACTAAATGACAACTGGGATGGAAGTTATGAACAGTGTCTGATATGTTTGAGAAATGTGTTGGGCTGTGGGTGCTGGGCAGAGATAGAGACTTGAGCTGGAAATCATCCTGAGATGGCACCACAGCAAATGAACAGCTATGCTCAGAGGACAACTGAGGCCCCAAATGGACCACAGCATTAGTGAAGCTGGGTGTATCCACTTAAGCAGGCAAGGCAGCAAATGGAAGGAAGCCAGAGGCTCAGAGAACATCAGGCAGATTCTCCTGATGGAAGGCACAGGGCTGACTGAAGTGCCTCATCTTTGTATCATCTCTGGGTGGTTCCACATTTACACCCAACTTCAGTGTCAATGTTCTGGGTTATTCAGGATGATTGATTGAAGAAAGAGCCACTGTGTAGACTCAAATCAAGATTCTCAAGAAGCAGAGGGGAATTAGCCTTTTCAGGACTGAAAACCACACCCAAAGACTGATCAAATCCTTGTTGCCAACCATCTGAAATTCATGCAAGAAACAATGGTTCTGTTTAAATTCTGTTACATTTTCTGACATTTACCCTAGCACAATTAAAAATCCCTGCCTTGTTACCATATAATTTATCACGGAGGCAGACCACGTTCACCATCAACAATGCATAACCCAGCAGAGTGGTAAGAGGAAGAGAGCAAGCTCGAAATGTCTCTGTAATTCCTTCACATGCTGCACTAGGCATTGGCTCATACATGAACAACTGTATGTGAAACAAAGAGTAGCAGACCAAAAGCCTCTGCAAACAAACATAGAGCATCAATGAAAGGTCCAAGTGACAATTCCTCCTGATGTCATCTTCCACAGAGTTATGGGACTTTTTTTTTTTTTTAACAGAGGATGGGCGAGGACACTTACAAGTCATTTATCATTTCTGAGCAGCGAATTTACCACCAATCTTACCCCATCATGGAATCAGTGTCAAGTCCCTCCTTCAGTTAATCTTCTGTTTCCTCTATATTCTAGCATCTTCTGAGACCACTTGTGCTTGGAGCAGAACAGGAGGGTTAACAACTGCAACTCCAGGTGACAGTCCTTCCCTCTGAGCATAGAGAGCTCTGCCTAGTGTCACAGAGCTGTTGCTATTTTGCTCTTCTGACTCCATTGCCAGGGCTCCTGGGTCAGCGTTATCCTTACTCCAGGATGACAACGGGGACATCACCATCTCTTTGGAGGCAAAGGCCATAAAACTGCAGTGCAGTTCAAGGTTTCTCTAAAAGCCTTAAACTAGGGGTTCTTGTGAGTCCTCCACTTTCCACCCAGCACCACTGTTGGGGAGCTAGCTTCCCTTAGTGGTGGACTCCTGCCCAGATTACTGACAGACCCCTTACATTAACTCTTACAGGAGAGGGCTACAGTGTATTTGAATAATCTGAGAGTTAGAGGTACTAGATGATGCCAGATGTGTGTCAGAAAAGTCAGGCCCTCTACAGAGAGGTCTTCCTGCAAGACAAAAACACACTGAGCCCTCTCTCCTGCCTTCCTACTCAGACCAAATCCTGACTACTGACTGTCACACCAAATAGGTCAAACCTTAGCCAAGCCCATTCCTCTCCTCAGAGAATGAACGACCTCTGTGAAGTAACCAAGGTCACACATGCCTCAACACCCCCTTGATTAATACAGCAAAGGTTACATTTTAACTAAGTGTACTTCCTTGAAATGCCACTTTCTCCCTGCTCCCATGGTCTGTGGCCTCAGACATGTGCAGAGGAGCTGGGGAGCAGGGTGTTCCAGGGCAGTGTGTATGGTAGGTAGGAATGATTAGCAGGACTTTTTAAAAGGACAGCTCCTTTATTGAAATAGAGGGGCTAGATTATGCTGCTTGATTCAGGGGTAGGGGATGTAAGGGATAGTTTAGGAAGTCCTGCATTGGTTCAGGGATCTTCCAAGTAAGGGACAGTTTAGGAAGTCCTGCATTGGTTCAGGGATCTTCCAAGTAAGGGATAGTTTAGGAAGTCCTGCATTGGTTCAGGGATCTTCCAAGTGAATCAGGTAGTTTGTCAGACTGCCAATCACATTATTTCTAAGAAGACAGTTCTCTGGTGGGGAAACAGAAACCTAACTGGCTTTATCATGACTTGGATTTTGTCTCTGTGGAGTTGAGTAGACCCAAGCCTGATTTGTTTCCTGAGCATCCCCATGCCTGCAGTGATCTAGGGGAGCTGGCCAGGGGCATGGGCAGTGCTAGCATTTCTTCTAGGCTCTGCCCCACAGTTATCTGGCTATAGCCAGGGATGCTTGACTCACTATAACATGGGCTGCTTGCCCCCTCCTCACTCTCTTTTCTTGCTCTCTTCCTCTTTTCTTCACTGCCCCTTATTTCCCCATTCCTCTCCCCTCTCTCTCTATGTGCTGACAGCTGGCATACACTGCTCTCTTTCTCCCTCCTCCTATTTCTCTCTGCTTTTCTATGTCTCTACTCTCCCATTTCCCCTCCCTATGCCCTAAATAAACATTATTCTGTACCCTACACTCCTGTGGTTGGTACCTCAGGGGAATGGATGCCTCAGCATGGGCCTGCAGAGGCACCTCTTTCCCCCCAACCATGCAGAGCCTCCATCAAACATATGCCTGGTGGCTGGTGAGATGGCTCAGTGGGTAAGAGTACCCGACTACTCTTCCGAAGGTCCAGAGTTCAAATCCCAGCAAGCACATGATGGCTCACAACCATCCGTAACAAGATCTGATTCCCTCTTCTGGAGTGTCTGAAGTCAGCTACAGTGTACTTACATGTAATAAATAAATAAATCTTAAAAAAAAATATGCCTGGTTTTCTCTTTCTTTTTATAAAACATGACAGCCACATTCCAGTTCTCATATACACCCACGAAGAATCAAACTTGTTTCAAATTTGGCTCCAAATTGTGGTAGTGGTCTCCTTCCCACCAATTTACCTAACAGTGTGTAGCCAGTCTGAGATTCAGCAGACATGGGGAAGCATCTTTGCAGGAGCCTTTTATGTGAGCAATGTGTTGGTGCTTGGTGCTGGTTCATGACCAATCACAAGCACTAGATTCTTCCCTTCCCAGCCTCATGGCCATTTTCATACACCCTTTTCCTTGTTTTTTATGTGAGTTATCGCTTTACAAATGTCAGTCCACTTTGATTCTGAAAGCCCTTGCTCTGTATCTCTATCCATCTGTGTGATCAGGCAGTGCTGAGGTCCCTCCCTCTTGTCCCCTTGCTAAGGCCATTTCCAGGTTTAGCTAGAACCTGATCTCCTTCAAGGAGAATCCAAGAAACCTACCTTGCTTTATTCTAGGAATCAAAGGTCAGAATGTCCTAGCTCACTTATCTTAGGCTTTAGTAAAACAGCTGGTTTGTGTGAAACAACCCCCCCAATTCCCCCTGCTCCCCAAACCTGGCAGGTTCACTGACCTCAAGGACCAAGGCATGAAAAGTTTCTGAGGTGAAGGAGAGAAAGAAAAAGAAAGAAAATTAGAAACAAGTGGATAGCAAGAATGAGAGAGAAAAAGTGGGAAAAAAGAGAGATGGAGAGAGAGAGAGAAGGAGAGAGAAAGGGGGGCTGAAGGAGAGGTGAAAATGTAGGGATTATATAGGAAAGAGCCCCAGAGGTAGGGCAGCCTAGCCTCTGGATTGGAAAGTTCTGGGTTGGGGGACAGGATATGCCAGTTAAGGACTGAGAGATGCTGGGAGAACCTAGAGGCCAAGTCTGCTTTGCTATGTAAAATATGCACCTCAGTCCCTAGCAACCAGGGTCTAAAACCAATCAACNCCAAGTTCCATGTATCAATAAGATGAAGTTTTTATAGTAAGAACAAAGAAAGTCCTCAATCAAGGTACTTTTCAAGCACACTAGTAAAAACATCAGGTAAAGGGGTTACAGCGAATTCAGGACACCTCTGCTATAGGTTCCAGGTGACATCTGATGACTCATGGGCTTCTGGTAGGAGGCAGCTATGGTTTTAAAATGCATTCCTAAAGATTCTGTTAGTCACAGGATGTTACATCAGAAGAGAAGTGGCCACGGAATGGCCATTAAGGGTGGTAAAGAAATCCTAAGATAAATTACAATAACCCTGAACCTGCAACATTATAACCTCTGCACAGTCTCAGACGTTCTGTTCTATTACCAGCTTTGGAGATGATTCAGTGCAAGGTGAGGCTCCTTTTCTGGAACTTTCCTTTGAAGTCCCCACCTCCATTTCCTGGTGAACATCTGGATTGTCATTACTTAAGGCCTAGTGCAAAAACTATAATACCCCTGGCCTTGGGAGGAGACAGGACGTTCTAGGTGCTCCAAATAGAATATTTTGTATCAATGGCCTCCCATCTGCCATTGAAGAGAGTTAGTTTATTTGGGACTGTCAATCACCTGGCCAAGAGACAGCTCCCTTGGGAATGCTGATTTACCTAAACTCAGTCTACAATGGGACATGGTTCTGTTTTCAAAAGGAACAGAGTGCTGAATGTCAGAACTTGGCATGTCACGTAGACTATGTGAATGAAGCCAGGCCCAGAAGGTGTGCACTGCTTGGCTCGGTTTACACAAAGTATCCAGAACAGATGAATTTGTAAAGATGGAGGGAAGATTGTCAGGGGTTGGGGGAGGGGTGAAGAGTGTCTGAATAATAGGAGTGACATTTCCTGTAGAGAGGGATGGTGACATTTTCCCTTGAAGGATGGAGAGGTGGGCTTACAGACAGCACAGACGCGCTAGGTTTTTTACCTGGGCACAGGGAGTATGGTCACGTGTCCTCCTGTTTGAACAGTAAGTGCTCTTCCTCAGTAGCCACTTCTCCAGCCCAGGCTGGGCTCATACTCATGTTCTTCCTGCTTGCCTGTCCCCAGTGCTGGGACTGCAGGTCAACACAACCACAAGCTGCTTAAGGTTTTTTTGTTTTGTTTTTTTTTAATTCCAGGGTCTCTGTTATTGCTTGTATTCTGGTGTAAGACACTATCACTAAATCTAGCTCCATGGTGTTTTCCTGTTTTGTATCAGCTGTAGTTTTGAAAATGAACACAATGGGTTTGCACCATAGAAACGGCTCATGTATGCCAGGAAAGGAGGAAATGTGTTGCACGCCCCCTCGACAACAGCAAGGAAGATGTACTCACCAGTTCTTCTTACAGAAGTTTATTCTGGAACCTTGAACAATCTTCATCATCTCCCTCTTATCTCCCCTGAGCCCCGGGATACAAGCCCTTTTATACTCTTATCCACTCCAATTGCGGCAGGCCATGTCACCTCACCAGGCACGCGGCCTCAGCCAAACAGAAGATTGGGAACATATCACCACCATATGGACCTGTTTACCACAATCTCCATAGCCAACAGGTGCCATCTTTTAAGGTGCGGCTTCAGGTAGCCCAGGGGAGGGGCCGTGGCCTCCTACATATCCCCCTTTTTTCTTTTGCTGCAAGCAAGCTACATGGGCGAAGGTAGAGGTCTAATTCCCTATATGCAAACATAGGGGCCTTACACAAAGCCTTCCTCTGGGCTCACCACCCTGGGAGGCCTTGGCCAGCTCCCGTGTCATTTTTCTGGGGAAAGGACACTTGGACACTTAACCCTCATGCAATTAGACATGCCTTCCAGAGGACGCCAAACAGGTCACTAGCTGTCCCCTGTGCAGTGCTTAGCCTGGCATCCCATGGCAAGATGGAAAAATGGCAAGGCTATTTCTTTATGGCAGCAAGCCAGATCTGAGGTGAATGTCCTGCCTCCACGGCGGCAAAGGCCTGCACCACCATGGCAGAAGTGTGAGCCTGCGCATGCTGCAACTGACACACACACCATGCACACAACACACAGCAAAAATTCCCAGAAGACCATCCCTCCCCAATCCTTGAGGAAGCTGAAGGTCCTCTGGATCACCTTTAACCACTGCTGAGTGATGGCAATTTCCACATGGATGTTATATGCCTGTACTTCTTTCATCCTGTTTCATGGGACAAATTAGCTGCACGAGAAAAATTCTGAAACTGCACAGAGTTTACACTTAGCATTATGATTTGAATATATGGAAGACAGTATTTTGGAAGCACCATTTACACCTGACACAAAGACTAATTGCTCCAGAATATCTACAGTAAGAATCCACTGCTTGTGGACGTTGTACATCGTGGTGCGGAGCCTAGTGCGCACCACGATGTACAACGTCCACAAGCAGAATTGGAGTCAGTACCACTCATCTTACTTTCATTTTTTCTGCTGCAATCTCCTCCTGCTCTCTTTACTTTTTTTAAAAATTTTTTTCTTTTAAATTTTAGAGACAGGGTTTCTCTGTATAGCCCTGGCTGTCCTGGAACTCAGAAATCCGCCTGCCTCTGCCTCCCGAGTGCTGGGATTAAAGGTGTGCACCACCATGCCCGGCTCTTCTCTTTACTTTTAAGTTCGTCTCTGTTCTGAGAACTTAACCCTGTCCCGTAACCCCTGGATCTTAACTTTGTCACTGTACCGAGAGCTTTCTGTTATGTCTCTTTACCGAGAACCTTGTTAAATCATCCCTGCTCCGGGATCCTTAAAGGCCTTACCTTATTTCACTTTTGCTTATCGCCTGCTTCCTGAAAACCTTGCTCTAGCCTCTATGCTTCCCTGAGGTCTTTCCCCAAACTCCTGGGGTTGTAAGTCTCACTTACCGAGAACTTACCCTGCCGGCCCTTCTAAAACTCCTGGGGTTGTAAGTCCTACTTACCATGGACTTATCCTGCCAGCAAACCCTGACTGCTGAAAGTTCTGAACTCTTCGGTGGGGGAGTCGGTTCCCCATATGGGCCACCATTTGTTGTGTTCTCTCTTGACCACCAAGGAAGATGCAACCACCAGTTCTTCTAACAGCAGTTGATTCAGGAACCTTGAACAATCTTCATCATCTCTCTTCATCTCCCTCTTCATCTCCCCCATGCCCTGGGATACAAGCCCTTTTATACTCTTATCCACTCCAATCATGGCAGGCCAAGTCACCTCAGCAGGTGCACGGCCTCAGCCAACCAGAAGAGTGGGAACATATCACCACCAAATATGGACCTGTTTATCACAAGCTCCATAGCCAACAGGTGCCATCTTTAAAGTGCGGCTTCCGGTAGGCCAGGGGACGGGCCCTGGCCTCCTACAGAAATGAGAGTCCCAATGCTCATCGTTCTCATCAAAGCTGGAGGGTAAGGGAGAGACTTAGAGTTTGGAGGCTGAGCTCTATGTCAGGGTAGAAGGGGTCCAGCCTCAACCCCAAATTCAACTGCAGAGAGGGGAGCACCTAGAAGACGAATGTAGCATGACAGCCAGCAAGTTTATGGATGAGTGAAGACAGGTGCTTTGGGCTGGTTGTATGTAGTTTTCTTAGAAGGGCGCTATCTGAAACAAACAAGTACAAAAACTGAAAATGAAGCATCTCCTCTGGGTCTGTGTGTGTGTGTGTTTCCGTAGGCTTTAGAATAGGCAGGGGAAAATAATGACAAGGATGAGGTATGAATAAAACTACGATGATCCTAATTTTAGTACCAATACTGGGCTAAGACTTCTAGAGTCTGACCCAGATCATTCTATTTTATCTATATGTAATTAAGCACAGCACACATTTGGAAGAAGTATATAGATAACGATCAACTCAGCCCTATGAGTACAGCAAAGCTTAGGACACGTTTACATTGAAGATCTTTACATAAAGCTTCATCCACAAGATGGTTTCTTTTTGATTTAGAAACAATGCTCAAGATAAAGATTGAGGAAGAGAGTGGATTGAGATGTAAGGGTTAGCCTGGTCGAAAGATTAGATACTCACATAGGCTGTTGTAAAATACAAAGGATATCTCTCACAAGGATGAGTTTTATAAGCTAGAAGCAATGGGTAAGGTTTTAATGCTCTGGTAAAAGTAAAACATAAATACTTGAAGATGCAGTCCAAGTCTGGCTCATCAGACAGGAGAAGATCACCAGGTTGTGATCTACATGAACTACATGGAGTCCTGGCATTCCAGGAGAGGTAAGCCAAAAGCCCCCCACAGGAAATGGCTTCCACCTCTGGACTAAAAGAATC
>NC_034606.1:40326595-40329185 GCF_900095145.1 Mus pahari
CTCAGACTCTTGTAGTTCTCCAGGCAGTTAATTCTTAGGGTACCTACTCCAGGAGACAGGCAGGCTGTGGTCAGAACAGGAAACTGGATAGCAGGGCGGGGCTGCTCCTGCCTTGTCTATCTGAGCATATGTCTAGAACTCAAAACTTTGGAGGATCTGATATATACTAATCTCTCTTTTTTTTTAAATCAGCATTCCCCAGTCATTCGTTTAGCCTAAACTCCAGATTCCTTCATCATATGCAAAGACTCACTAGATTCTTCTAGCTCTCCTAGTCTGTCCGTGAGCCAGTAAGGCCTTAGACATTAAGTACAGGCAGAAGCATCACATGACTACACCAGCGACCAAAAGGGATGATAAACACAGCTCATTCAAATGAGTAGCCCTACTTGATGATCCCCATCCCATCACATCCCTGGACCCCAACAGCCCCCACTTGGCAAGAGTTCTCCTCCAACACAAGGAAAGATCTACTTGGAGGGAGGGGAACCATGGTCCACAACAAGTGCCCAGACTCGACATTTTTTCCAAAGCCACCCTCAACCATCTTGATATAGGCCACAGGGAACTTACCCACAGCAACTTCTGCCTCCTGAGTAATACAGAATCCATCAGGGTAGGGGCAGGGGCTTGCTGGGCAAGAAGTCTCAAATGGGACTCCATAGCACTGGTGGCACTGCAGTCCCTGAGCTGAGAGACAAGCCAGTATATGAGGGCTAGGACATGCAGTTCCTCCGTATTGGCAAGATATAGATACAAAATGTCTGCTAAAGCGGTGAGTGGGTTTGTAAGTAGGTGTTGGGGCCACCAAACAGAGAGGGCTCTTCAGACCTTTCTCACCCTACACCTGCAGAGCTGGCCCCTGGGTATTGGAGCATGACAAAGCACTGAACTTCCCAGAGTCAGCTTAAAACTGAGGTCCACCATGAGGCTTCCTGCAATACACATGTAACTACAAGTGTAGGCTTATCTTAGAGCTCAGAACACCTTAGAGTACAGAAAGTATAGCATTTGACTCTCATGTGGCGTTGACTGGGACATAAGGAAAAATCAAAGTTGAGGCAATAAGGATGCCAAACCATTGACTTGGTATCTGGGGAGATAAAGAAGGCTCTGCCACTTTGTGTGCACGCAGGCCAGTGTCCTGTCTGGGAGGCCAGGGCAGCAGTGTAGAGTCTAAGGACAGGCCGCTCTGGTGGCCAGAGTCTGTGGCAAAGCTACTGAGCTCCAAGCATCCTTCTGTTATATGGTGATGGTTGCAAGGCAGGTGCTGACACGTTTACAGACCCAGTACACACCCCAGCACAGGAGTCTTCACCTACCACAAACCATTTCCCAACCGCCTGATCCCAGCACACTTCAGGTACTGGGCACACAGTGGAGGTGCTGATATACCCACAAACCTGAGGCCCTTTTCCATATCCACTGTACCCTCCTTCCCCTCTCTCATTTTCCACCTCACCTCTTTCTGCACAGACTAGGGCCACAAGAAGAAACAGCACACAGGACTTTGTAGCATGAGAAGTTTCCATCCTCAGAGAAGTGCTGCACAGATAAAACCTTGGAAGTTGGAGCCTGTGAATAGTCCCCCAACCACATCCCTCGTCTCTCACATGGCTCAGCCATCCAACCTTCCCTCCCTCCAACCCTCCACACAGCTTTCCCCAAGGAATCCATGTCTGCCTACTTCTCTCCCCCACCACCCACCCAGCTTTTCCTTCCTAATCCCACACTCCCACCCACAGCCCTATCCTCAGGGCTCTTCCCTTTGCCACTAGCAGCTCCCTCCTGACACCAGTCCTTACTTCTTCTCTGACCAGGTTGCAGGCACAGTGGAAAGGTTGGTCAGATGTGGACTGAAGTAAATACTTTAATTCCCTTTAGCTCCTCCCAGGTAACTTCCCGAAGAGGGTGGGGTTTCAAATACTTAACCTTCTCTAGGCCATCATGGTTATTGGTTAACCGTTGGCAAGGTTTGTATGTGACCTGATCAAGCCTGATTTATAGCATTTCGGGAAAGAGGACCATTCAGTTGGGGAGGGACCGTGGTGCAGGAGGACTAAGAGGGCAGAGGGGCAGAGGCCACAATTGACTTGTGCTTTCCAGTCAGAAAGCAAGGGAAGGAGTCAAGGTGCTCAACCCTTTCCTAGTTTTTGTTTTGTTTAGCTTCGTGTTTTCTTTTCTTTTAAGACAAAATTTCTCTGTGTACCTTTGGCTGTCCTAGGACTTGCTCAGTAGACCAGGCTGGCCCCAACAAACTGCTATCAAAGGGTGCACAACAACCGCTCATCCATCTTCCTCCACTACCTGGCTCTTTCCTGTTTCTTAATAGAAGGCATGGGTGGCAGTGGCTCAGAGCCCATGGCCCTGGGAGACTGGCTCTGGTGAGCAAGCCCCCAACAGGCGCTTATGCCCACGAAATGCGAGTCCTGAGCCAGGAACTAAGTTATGAACAGTGTCTGATGTGTTTGGGGGATGTATGGGGCTGTGGGTGCTGGGCAGCGATAGAGACCTGAGCTGGAAATCATCCTGAGATGGCACCACAGCAAATGAACAGCTATGCTCAGAGGATAAGTGAGACCCAAAATGG
>NC_034606.1:40329880-40343849 GCF_900095145.1 Mus pahari
AGCCTCACAGACCTGTCCTTCCCTCTGAGCATAGAGAGCTCAACCCAGTGTCACAGACCTGCTGCTGTTTTGCTTCTCTGACTCCATTGCCAGGGCTCCTGGGCCAGCGTTATCCTTACTCCAGGATGACAACGGGAACATCACCATCTCTTTGGAGGCAAAGGCCATATAACCATAGTGCTGTGCACTGTTTCTCTGAAAGTCTTAAACTAGGGGTTCTCGTGAGTCCTCCAGTTTCCACCTAGCACCACTCTTGGGGAGCTAGCTTCCCTTAGTGGTGGACTCCTGCCCAGATTACTGACAGACCACTTACATTAACTTACATTACATTAAAGAGTTCTTAAGGGAGAGGGCCACAGTGTAATTGAATAATCTTAGAGTTAGAGGTACCAGAAGTTGTCAGGCATGTGTTAGAGAAGCCAGGCAGTCTGCAGAGAAGTCTACCTGCAAGACAAAAACACACTGAGACCTCTCTCCTGCCTTCCAATTCATCCATAATCCTGTTTACTGACTGTCACACTGAATAGGTCAAACCTTAGCCAAACCCATGCCCCTCCTCAGAGAATGAATGACCTGTGTTAAGTAGCCACGGTCACAAATTCCTTCCTCACTTCCAAGAGTCATATAGCAAAGGTTTCATGTTAAGCAAGTATACTTCCTCCAAATGCCACTTGCCCTCCCCCATGGGCTGTGGTCTCAGCATGCAGAGGCGCTGGGAGCAGGGTGTTGCAGGGATGGTGGGTATAAATAATTCAGAAGACTGTGTTGAAGGTCAGCTCCTTTATTGAAATAGAGGGGCTAGAATATATAACTTGAGTCAGGGGCAGGGAGGAAAGGGATACTTTAGGATCTCCTCATTGTGTCAGGCAGCTTCAATGTGTATCAGGTAGATTGTCAGACTGGCAATCACATGATTTCTAAGCAGACAGTTCTCTGGTGGGGAAACAGAATCCTAACTGGCTTTATCATGACTTGGCTTTTGTCTTTGTGGAGTTGAGAAGGTCCAAGCCAGGTTTGGGTAGTGAACATCCCCACTCCTGCAGTGCTATAGGAGAGCTGTCCAGGGTTATGGTCAGTGCTAGCATTTCTTCTAGACTCTGCCCTGTAGTTACCTAGCAACATCCAGGGATGCCTGACTCACTATAAAATGGACTGCTTGGGCCCTCCTCACTGTCTTCTCTTGTTTTTTTTTCCTTTCTTCCTCCTCTGTACCTTCTCTCCCCATTCTCCTCCCCTTCTCTCTCCACATGGCCTCTACGACCCCCTCTGCCTTTCTCTGTCTCTACTAACCACCACAACTCCCTTCCATGCGCCAAGTAAACACTGTTCTATACTATACCTATTATATGGCTCTTGCCTCAGGGGAAAGGGTTGCCTTAGCATGGGCCCTCAGAGGCGCCCCCTTTCCCCTCATCATAGCATGCCTCCACCAAACACATCCCAGGCTGCTTTTTCCTTTTCTAAACACAACAGTCAATGCTCTACTGTCCCTCATTTGTCTTGGGAACCCACAAGAATGGGGCTGTGCCATAAGTGTTAGCCTAGTCCCTAGGAATAGCTTTTCATTGTACCAGGAAGTGGTTATTGGTGACTTATATGTACCTTGTTTTTGAGAAACTGTATAATACATCGGGTGAGAAGGAGGGGGGCTCTGATGGCTTCCCATCAAGGGCAAGAGCCAGGCAATGAGGGAGTTGGGGTACCAGAAGGCAGGATCATCGAAGGCATATTGGGACCTCAAATTGTTGCAGAGTTCGTGAAGGGCCTTAATATTTTGTTCAACTGTTGTACCAGGGAAATGTTAGTGATTCCCCAAGAAAATGGACAGAAGCAGATCTGATGCAACTCACAACAGACTCTTTATTCTCTCTGAGCTAGCCCAGGACACCCCCATCTCACCACTGTCATGCAGGATGGTTTTGGTGGTGGAGATCCCTGAATATCCATGGGGCAGGGCTTTACAGTAAGCAGAATGCAGGGAGTACATGTGCACGCATCTAACTGGAAAGCTACTGTGGCCTTTAACATAACTGGCTGCTGCTGGAGTCATATCATAAACTCAGTTTCTGCTCCCCTCTGCATTGGTGGTCATTAGGTGTGGTATGTGCTTGTAACTTGGTGGTGCAGGGCTGTTGGGGGAATAACTTGGAGAAACTTGCCTTGATAAGGGTGTAACCTGGAAAAGCGGGTTTTGTTGGGGCTTAGCCTAGAGACTGGAGCTAGCCTTGGGTTTTGTTGGGGACAACATGGAAACTAATGCTAGGCACCAGTTAGTTTAACTGAGCTCAACCTTAGGTCAGGTTCTCTAAAATGGAGTTTGAACTTAAAAGATTTGGCCTCAAGCAACCAATCCTGATTCATTACATAAAAACACCCTCCCTGAAGGTGACACAAGATCTGATCCTGCCTGTCCCCTCTTCCCCAGTTCTGCTATCAGGAGGTCCAAAGTGTTCTGATCTAAGCTATGGATGTCATAAAGTCACACCATGTGACAGATCTCACGTGAGAGGTTGACTGGGGAGGTTGGCGGATCCCTGGGGCAGGTGGTGAAGATGCCTGATTGCTAACACCAAGCCCTTCTACTTTGTAGTACAAGTCCAGCCAGGGTGGTCAATTGTACCTGGAAAATAATTATAACAGCAACACAGAGGTATGAAGGCCCTCAATACGTGGGAATCTCCTGTAACGGTTGATTAAAGGAGAGACCCAGGTCTGAGGAGGAACCATGCAAGGCAGCATTAGAATATTCCACTGCCAAGGGGGGATGCAGAAAGGAGACGCTAAAGAAACATGGAGAGGCATTGGGGTGGTGTTCTCTGAGAGTTGCCTGATGTATGGGCAATGCTCTACCATCCTTCATCTGGCTTGGGATTCCCTCCACCCCCAAAACAAAACAAAACCCTTAAGAGTACAAAGGCACTTTGTCTGAGAAAACCATAACTTGTAACTTGTTGCTGTGCTGCCTGCCGGCATTAAGGAATCTCTTGCCTGAAGTCAGTTCCTCTGGCTATGTCAACCCCCCTCCCCTCTTCAAATATTAGAAACGATATTAGCATGCTTAGAATCCTCTAAGAATAGCCCCACTCTTTTGATCAGTTCTGGACCACGCCTCCTGTTTCCCTGGCAATACCCTAATTTTCCAAAAGGAAAAAGACTAACCTGGTCCGCAGGTCAGTCAATGGGGTCTGCAAGGGAGAGCGTGGGGATGGAGGGGCAAGAGACATGAAGAATGGAGACGAGACAGGCTATCTGATCAAGTCTCAAGTGTCATTTATTGGAAGACAACTATGGGTTTATATGCACACACTGGAGAGTGCAACACTTAATCACAAGTCCAGGATGTGCAGGAGAAAAACAGGTTGTTACCAGAGTGTGTTCAGTTGTGGTGGGCTGCTTGCAAAAACATCATGCCAGGAAATCAAGTCTCTTGTCTCAGAGTAAAAGTGCCATCTGTAAGTAAGTAGCCCGAGATGACTGTAGAGGTGAGAGCCGCTTTCTGCTAGGAGTTGGCTCCCAACAGTTGCCCCTCCTTAAAATTTAAAATACCAAATACAGGAAGGAGGGCAGAGGTAAGCGCTTTGCTTAGGCCCACTTAAGGAAAGCTGTCTCTTCAGGTGAGGCAGAACTTCTTATAAAATTATGTGTATTTAACCTCTCTCCCACCGCCTCTTTTTTTTTTTTTTTTTTCAAGACAGGGTTTCTCGGTGTAGTCTTGGCTATTTTGGAACTCGCTCTGTAGACCAGGCTAAGCAGGGCTCTCTCTCCTAAGTGTTAGTAGTCAAACATCACAGGGAAGGAAGGACGGAGACAGAGAAATAAGCCCAGGCATGTTTATGTGTTTGCTCAGGTGGATTTCTCACTTTATGTTCATTGACTCCTTTAGTGAGCAGAAGGAGGGGTTTCAGGGAGCTGTTTTATTGCAGGTGAGTTCAAGCAAGCAGAGTCACCATATAGTGTTAAGGTCCAAGAATTGCTGAAGGAGGACCCCAGACTCAAATAGGATGCAAAGGCAGAGAGTATTTCTTCTGTAGAAATTACCAGCGTGTGGGGGTCAACTATTCATCGAAATGGCTTAAAATGTAGCTGTTATATAGTGCTTAGATACAGCTTGACAAAATGTTTTTTGTTTTGTTTTGTTTTATGTTTCTTTGTTTTTGTTTTGGGAGATCTTTGAGACAGGGTCTCACTGTCCTAGAACTCACTCCGAATACCAGGCTACCTTTGAATTTACAGAGATCCAACACCCGCCTGTGCCTCTGGGGTGCTGGGATTAAAGGCCTGTACCACTGCACCTAGTCAAAGTTGTGATTTCTTGAAAATCACTGCAAAGGTGACTTTACAACCTGTGAGTGTGGGAAATGGATACCGTCATGGGCTTTGCTTCAGTTTCTTAGGAGGCTAAAACTCTGGCTGATTCCCTGGAAACTATTAGCAAGCATCTTACAAAACACAAGATTTTTTTTTTAAACATTTATTTATTTATTATATGTAAGNATACTGTATCTGTTTTCAGACACACCAGAAGAGGGCATCAGATCTTATTACAGATGGTTGTGAGCCACCATGTGGTTGCTAGGATTTGAACTCAGGACATTCAGAAGAGCAGTTCATATTCTTAACCACTGAGCCATCTCCCCAGTCCAAACACAAAATCTTTAAGCAAGTTCTCATGAACACCTCTCAGTTTCCAGGCTTGAATAGCCTACAGGTTCCATAACCTCCCTGAGTAGCACCACCCACTGGAGATGAAGTATTTAAATACATTAGCTTATGGGACAGTTAATCCAAATGGTCACAAATATCAGTCATTTCAAACCTTCACTACAGATTCAGGTGGGATGTTTAAAACTGTGTGGGTGACTAAATAGGTTTTCTCTGCCTGTGAAATAAACCAATGCAAGACAAATGAAAAGAAACAAAATAGCAGGTTTATTTGGGGGCAGCTTTCAGGCAGGTTCACCTGTCCTAAGGAATGAGGCCAGGGAAATCACTGGGGAGACAGGCTGGGGTGGGGTGGGACCTAGGAGGGCTAGGTTGGGGCGCAAATACAGGAAGAGAGAATAGCAGAGGAAGGGAAAGGGAGAGACAAGGAGAGGAGAGAGAAACAGAGAGAGAGAGAGAGAGAGAGAGAGAGAGAGAGAGAGAGAGAGAGAGAGAGAGAGAGATATGCCTGGATTATATAGGAAAGAGCCTCTGGTCCAGGGGAAGCTCAGCATCTGGGCTGCAAAAGTTCAGGGCAGCAGTGCAGTGGGGGTAAGCTAGCCACACCATGCAACGGGTAGGGACTAAAGACAGCTGGTCATGAAGAACACGGAGGCCAGGTCTGCTCTGCTCTGTTAAATAGGCACCTCGGCTGCTTGTGCTGGATCTGAAACCCAACACTGAAGCCTTGCTTGATGCTGGCTTACATCAGCATCATTGAGATAAGTAACACTGAGGTCTGGGAGGGAAGGTTGGATTTGGCTTACACTTCCATATTGCTGTTGATCACCAAAAGGAAGTCAGGACAGGAACCCAAACAGGGCAGGAACCTGAAAGCAGGAGCTGATGCAGAGGCACTGAAGAGGTGCTGCTTACTGGCTTGCCTCCCATGGCNTATTCAGCTTACTTTCTTTTAGAGCTCAGGACCACCAGCCCAAGGATGCCCACACCCACATTGGCTTGGTTCTCCTTCATCAATCAGCAATTAAGAAAATACTTTACAGGTGAAGTGTATAGAGGCTTTATCTCAATTGGCCCTCTAGTATTACTTATACTGCTTATCATAATCAGGCCCTGCATCCTCCAAAGTGTTAACAACTGTCAGATAAAAATGCTAGAATCACTNTGTTAGGTCTGAAATCGCTGCACTAAGACCAACACTCACATATGCAACAGGCAAGAGTGTTTTGGTTTCAAAATAGCAAGATGTCTGCATGCAAGGTGTTGGCCACTTATTAAATTGGCAAGCCCAGGCCAAGGGCACAAGACTTGTATGGAAAACGAGAGGAATTTTAGCAAGGGCTAGGTAATCTAAAACTTTATTGGTGGGCTCCAGGGAAGTTACATGGATCGGCTTCTGAGTGGCTGCTGTGTTAGTTTTACTGTTTGGAGAGGCCATGAGGAAATTCCAGGAGTCACTTTGGCTCCCAGAGGCTCCCAGAGCCATCAATGATTAACAGTCCGTTATTGCAATCTGCTTTCCTAGGACACTGAAACTTTACCTCCAAAGTTTTTTTTTTTGTTTGTTTTTGTTTTTCAGGGAACCTCTCCACTGCTACTCCACAACATTATTGAAGACAGCCAATGGTTTGACAGGGCCACATAATTGAAGGCAGAGATGAGAAACCACCGGACTTCATTTTGAAAGCAGGAAACCTTTACAATATGTTGTTAAAAATGAGTCTGGCTCTGTTTCCTGCATCCTGATCTGCCCCACCCCATGACAATAACTTGTTTGGGGGCCTTTTGTCACCTCCCTGAATTATGGTATGACTTCACTGCTTTCTTGTTTGTTTGTCTTGTTTTGTTTTTCCCTTTGGAGATCTGACCTTACTGCTCCACTGTCTTACATAAACTTTGCAACGAGTCTGGAGTTTATTCCTAAAACTTTCAGCCAGTCTGAGGACACACACTTTAAATCTCAGCAGTCAGGAGGCACAGACAGGCAGATCTTTGTGAGTTTAAGGCCAACCTGGTCTACAGAGTGAGTTCCAGGACAGCCAGAGCTACACAGAGAAACCCTGTCTCAGAGAAAAAGAGGGATAAGGGGGCCCTCCAGTGAAAGTAGGGGCTAATGAAAGGCAGGTGATTGGTGGAGTTTTGACTGATATCTCTGACTCACAGTAGGTCCTGTAGGTTCGAGAACACATCCTGTGGTTGTTTACCCACTTCCAGAAAGTATAAGTGGAATAGATAGACTTAGAAATTGGCAGAATTCTCACATTAGTTCTCTGACCTGTGGAGTGAGGGCTATTATGGTTGGAAAGGCTAAATGGATGCCTTTAGAGTTGCCTCTGCCAAAGAAAATAGTGAATCAAAACCAGTATCATATTCCTGGAGGAAGTGTAGAAATTAGTGCCACTATCAAGGACTTGAAAGGTGTTCCCACCACATCTCCCTTTAACTCTCCTATCTGGCCAGAGCATTAGACAGGTGGATTATGGAGAATGACAGTTGACTATGGAAAACTAAATCAGGTACTAACTGCAATTGAATCTGCTGTACCATTGTTAGTTTCATTGCTTGAGCATATTAACACATCTCCTGGGACCTGGTATGCATCTATTGATCTAGCAAATGCCTTCTTCTCAGGACCTGTCCCTAAGGACCACGAGAAGCAATTTCCTTTCTGTTGGTAAGGTCAGAAGTATGCCTTTACAGTTTTATCTCAAGGATATTGTACCTCTCTGGCCCTGTGTTGTATAATGTAGTTAGAAGGGATCTTGATCTTTTGTCTCTTCCACAAAATATCACATTAGTGCATTATATTGATGACATTATGCTGATTGGACCAAGTGCGCAGGAAGTAGCAACCACTTTGCACTTATTGGAAACACATATGCATATCAGAGGATGGGAAATAAATCCAACCAAAATTCAAGGGCCATCTACCTCAGTGAAATTCTTAGGAGTCCAGTAGTGTGGAGTATGAAGAGCTATTCCTTCTAAGGTGAAAGATAATTTATTGCACTCGGCCCCTCCCACCACCAAGAAAGAAACACAACATTTAGTGGGTCTATTTGGATTCTGGAGACAGCACATTCCTCACTTGGGTGTGCTGCTCAAGCCCATTTTCCAAGTGACTTGGAAAGCTGCTAGCTTTGCGTGGGGTCTGGAGCAGGAGAAGGCCCTTTGACAGGTCCAGGCTGCTGTACAGGCTTCTCTACCACTTGGACCATATGATCCAGCAGACCTGATGGTACTTGAGGTGTCAGTGGCAGATAGAGATGCTCTTTAGAGCCTCTGGTAGGCCTCTATAGCTGAATCACAGAAGAGACCTTTGGGATTTTGGAGNAAAGCTCTACCATCATCTGCAGACAACTATTCTCCCTTTGAAAAACAGCTCTTGGCCTGCTATTGGGCCTTAGTGGAAACTGAACGTTTAACAATAGGACACCAAGTTACTATGCGACCTGAACTACCCATCATGAGCTAGGTGATATCAGACACTCCAAGTCATAAAGTAAGATGTGGCATATACATGATTGGGCCTGAACAGGTCTCAAAGGCACAAGAAAGTTCCATGAAGAAGCTCAAATGCCTATGGGTTCTACCCCTGTTCCAATGCCATCTGCTGCCAAGCATGTGCCTATAGCCTCATGGGGTATTCCCTTTGATTGGCTGACCAAAGAAGGGAAGAATAGGACCTGGTTTACTGATGGCTCTGCTCATTACACAGGCACCACCCAGAAGTGAACAATGGCAGCATTACAACTCCTTTCCAGGACAACCCTGAAAGATGTAGGTGAAGAAAATCTTCACAGTGGGCAGAACTTTGGGCAATACACATGGTATTACAGGTTGTTTAGAAGAAGAAATGGACAGATGCACCATTGTTCACTGACTCATGGGCTGTAGCTAATGGATTGGCTGGATGGTCAGGGGTTTAGAAAGATCAGGATTGGAAAATTGGTGAGAAAGACATNTGGGGAAGAAGTATGTGGATAGATCTCTCCAAATGAGCAAAGGACGTGAAGATATTTGTGTCCCATGTAAATACTCACTAGATGGTGACTTCACCTTATGTGGAGTTCAGTAATCAAGTGGATAAAATGACCCATTTTGTGTACAGTCAGTCTCTGTCCCCAGCTATCCATGTCCTTGCTCAAAGGTCACATGAACAAAGTGGCCATGGTGGCCAATATAGAGGTTTTGCCTGGGCTCAACAACATGGACTTCCACTCACCAAGGCTGAGCTGGCTACAGCTGCTGCTGAATGTCAGATCTGCCAACAGCAGAGACAAACACAGAGCCCTAGATATGACACTATTCCTAGAGGTGACCAGTCAGCAACTTGGTGGCAGGTTGACTACATTGGACCACTTCCTCCGTGGAAAGGACAACATTTTGTTCTTACTGGCATAGAAACTCAATTTTTGGAATGGATTTGCCTTTCCTGGACGTAATGTTTCTGCCAAAACCATCATCCCTGGACTCACAGAATGCCTTATCTATCATCGTGGTATTCTAGACAGTATTGCTTCTGACCAAGGAACTCATTTTAATGCCAGAGAAGTACAACAATGAGAGCACGATCATGGAATCCAGTAGTCTTACCATGTTCTCCATCATCCTGAATAAACTGGTCTGATAGAAAGATGGAATGACCTTTTGAAGATGCACTTACAGCACCAGTTCTGTGTCAGCAGCATGGAGGACTGGGGCAGAGTTCTTCAGAAGGCAGTATATGCTTTGAATCAGCATCCAACATGTGGTATGGTTTTTCCCACAGCCAGGATCCGTGGGTGTAGGAATCAAGGGGTGGAGAAGGGAATAGGAAATTATTTGCTTCCTATCCTCACAATTCTAGGTTTTGTTGGCCTAGAGGTTTTGCTTCCAGAGGGAGTAGTGCTCCTACCAGGAGACACAACAAACATGCCATTGAACTGGAAGCTCAGACTTCCCCCGGGTCATTTGGGCTGCTAATGCCATCGAACCAACAGGCTAAGAAAGGAGTAACATTGTAAATGTGATGGATCCCCAGGTGAGTCAAACTCTAGATGGTTGTTTCCTCAGTCTCTACTCCACACTTAGTCTCTGTAACTCCTTTCTGGGTGTTTTGTTCCTCCCTTATAAGAGGGATAGAAGTATCCACACCATGGTCTTCCTTCTTCTTGAGTATCATGTGGTTTGTGAATTGTATCTTGACTATTCAGGATTTCTGGGTTTCTGGGCTAATATCCACTTATCAGTGAGTGCATACCATGTGTGTTCTTTTGTGATTGGGTTACCTCACTCAGGATGATATCCTCCAGATCCATCCATTTGCCTACAAATTTCATAAATTCATTGTTTTTATTAGCTGAGTAGTACTCCATTGTGTAAATGTACCACATTTTCTGTATCCATTCTTCTGTTGAGAGTTCTTCCCATCTTCTGGCTATTATAAATAAGGCTGCTATGAACATAGTGGAGCATGTGTCCTTATTACATGTTGGAACATCTTCTGGGTATATGCCCATGAGTGGTATTGCTGGGTCCTCAGGTTGTACTATATCCAATTTTCTCAGGAACTGCCAAACTGATTTCCAGAGTGGTTGTACCAGCTTGTGATCCCACCAGCAATGGAGGAGTGTTCTTCTTTCGCCACATCCTCACCAGCACCTGCTGTCACCTGAGTTTTTGATCTTAGCCATTCTGACCGGTGTGAGGTGGAATCTCAGGGTTGTTTTGAGTTGCATTTCCCTGATGACTAAGGATCTTGAACATTTTTTTTTAGGTGCTTCTCAGCCATTTGGTATTTCTCAGTTGAGAATTATTTGTTTAGCTCTGTACCCCATTTTTTATAGGGTAATTTGTTTTTTTGGAGTCTAACTTCTTGAGTTCTTTGTATATTTTGGATATTCACCAAACCCAGGCACTGTTGTGGATGCCAACAAGTGCTTGCTGACAGGAGCCTGATATAGCTGTCTCCTGAGAGGCCCTGCCAGTGCCTCACAAATACAAAGGTGGATGCTCACAGCCATCCATTGGACTGAGCCTAGGATCCCCACTGAAGGAGCTAGAGAAAGGACCCAAGGAGCTGAAGGAGTTCGCAGCCCCATAGGAGGAACAACAATATGAACTAGCCTATACCCCCAGAGCTGCCAGGGACTAAACCACCAACCAAAGAGCACACATGATGGGACTCATGTCTCTAGCTGCATATGTAGCAGAAGATAGCCTAGTCAGACATCAATGGGAGGAGACACCCTTTGTCCTATGAAGGTTCTATGCCCCAGTGTGGGGGAATGCCAGGGCCAGGAAGGGGGAGTGGGTGGGTTGGTGAGCAGGAGAGGAGGAGAGGATGGGGGGAGGGTGTTTTTATGAGAGGAAACCAGGAAAGGCGATAATATTTGAAATATAAATAAAGAAAATATCCAATAAAATAAAATAAAATAGAATAGTGAGCTGAAAAAAAAAGAAATTTAATTAAATATTTATTATACAAAAGAGAAGCGGTGGGTAAAAAGGCAAAGACTATGATTTAAAAAAAAAAGGCAATGCTTCTTAGTACAAAATTTCTGAGTTACCTTGCTTTTTGTTAAAATTTGACCAGAAGGTACTCCAGTGCATGTGTTCATTACTGTGATGTAAAAAAATCCTATGACTAATACAACATTCTTAAGTTTAAAAAAGGGAAAGGGATAACAGTGTTAGGAGGCGTGATAGATCCAGATTGCCATGGGAAATTGGATTGCTTCTCCATGACGGAGGTAAGCGGGATTATGTCCAGAGTGCATGAGATCCCTTAGGGCATCTCGTAGTACTACCACATCCAGTGATTAAAGTCAATGAGAAACCACAACAGCCTAATCCAAGCAGGATGACAAAAGATGCAGACCCATCAGGAAAGAAGGCATGGGTCACTCCTCCAGGAAAAGAGCCAAGACCTGCTGAGGTACTTGCTGAGGGTGGAGGAAATGAGAATGGGTAGTAGAGGAAGGTAGTTATAAATACCAGCTAAGACCGTGTAACAAGTGGCAGAAATGAGGATTATAAAGTAATACTAATGCTTCTGTTTTATTTTGTTAAGAACACATTTGTCTTTTAATTTCTTTGAAGTCAATTGGTATTTAAGTTGAGATACTTAAAAAAAAGTTCCCAAGGGACACTGGCCCATTGTAAATTTAAAAATGCGTTTGTGATTAAAGAAGGAATAATTGTATCATGTTAGGCATATTCATGACCTTGTTATTGTTTCAAGTAGACATGAGACATTCTCTATGTCAAGTTGACAAGGGATGGATTGTAGTGGCTATTCCTGGTTGTCAACTTGACTATATCTGGAATGTACTGCCATCCAGAATTGGAAGGCTCTCTTGTGACCCTGATCTTGAGGCTGGGAGATGCAAGTTTCTTACCTGGATCATGACATGGAGATCTTGAGGCATAGTGGCTATGAATCCCAGGAGACTAAGAGAAGGAAGTCTCTGAGATCGAGGTCATCTGGGGCAAAGCATGGTGGCACATACCTTTAATCTGGGCCACACCATCTGTTGGAGACCTGCATAAGGACTTTGGAAGAAGGAAGATTCTTTGCTTGCCTTGTGGCACTGAGCAACAGCTGGATCTTTGGACTTTCATTCACAGCTGCTGCTGACCATTGTTGGGTATTAACCTACAGACTGTAAATCAACTTCCCTTACTATACAGAGACTACCCATAAGTTCTGTGACTCTAGAGAACCCTGACTAATACAGGGGTTCAATCCATTATCACCAAGGTGGGAGCATGGCAGCATCAAGACAGATGTGAGGTTAGAGAAGTTTATAGGTCCACCTCTTATTCTGAAGGCAGCTAGGAGAAGACTGCCTTCCAGGGAGCTAGTAAGAGGGTCTTAAAGCCCACGTCCACAGTGACACACCTACTGCAAGAAGGGCACACCTCCTAATAGTGCCACTCCCTGGGCTAAGCATATACAAACCAGTACAAACAAGAACACACAACTGATGAAATTTCAAAGCAGCTTTTCAACCTTCACATTTTGCAGCCTCATGTGTTGAAGCCCTTAGTCCCCAGTGTCCCTAGTGTCTCAGCTGTATTGCCACAGGGCTAATAACTAAGACAAAATGAAGCCATTAGAGCAGATCTTGATTAACTTGAATGATCTCTGAGTAGAGGAGATCAGGGCATGGAGGTGTGGAAAGATAACCACATGAACTGGGGGAGAACCTACCACCTGCTGGCCAAGGAGAGGAAATTGCTCTGTCCATAAGGCTCTTAGGCTCTTGCCTCCAACCCTCTGTAAGCCAGTCTGGCCTTGAACTTGAGGTCCTTCAGTGCTGGGATCACAGGTGTGTTCTCTATGCCCTGCTTTCCACACCCACTATTAAAGGATTTACCTGGAAAAGCAGACCATCAGTAAGGTTCTGTAACAAGCAGGAAGATATAAATGGGAAAAGTCAGCCAAAATGCAGGATATGAGGTCAGCACACAAAGCCAGGAATGTTTTTTATAGACTACAAATGAAGAGCAAGAAGAAGTGAAGGGAACAATAAGTTTTACAATAGCCTAGAGAAGCAGCAGACACCTAGGAATAAGTTTAAACAAGGTGGCACAAGCTTAGGACATTAAAAGTAGTGAAAGAAATGAAGGCAGGTCTAAGTAAATGGAAGGGTATTCGAGGCTTAAAAATAGGAATGATTTATTTATTTATTTATTTATTTATTTATTTTTGGTTTTTCGAGACAAGATTTCTCTGTATTAGCCCTGGCTGTCCTGGAACTCACTCTGTAGACCAGGCTGGCCTCGAACTCAGAAATCTGCCTGCCTCTACCTCCCAAGTGCTGGGATTAAAGACATGTGCCACCACCGCCCGGCTTAGTAAGGATTTTAAATTAATTAATTATTATTATTTATTAATCAAGTATGTTTATGTGTACACGTGCATGTGATATGTGCATGTCTGGAGGTCAGAAGACAACTTACAGGAGTTCTCCTACTGTGTGGATCCCAGGGCTCAATCTCAGATTGTCAGGTGGAGGGTGGAGAGACAGGAGAGAAGGAAGCAAGGGAGGGAGAGGAGAGAGGGGATGCAAAAGGCAAGGAGTGGTTCCTACTGAAATTCACATGAAATTGGAAGAGTCACGGAATTTGGTGGGGTAATTCTGTAATCCCAGGACTCTGAAGGCAGGGGCCGGAGCATCAGAAGTTCAAGAGCATCCTCAACGTCTTAGAAAGTTTGTGGGTTAGTACTACCGGAGGACCCAACAATACCTCTTCTGGGCATATACCCAGAAGATCTTCCAACTGGTAATAAGGACACATGCTCCACTATGTTCATAGC
>NC_034606.1:40344469-40378929 GCF_900095145.1 Mus pahari
GAGGCCCCTTGGTCTTGCAAACTTTATATGACCCAGCACAAGGCAAGGCCTGGGCCAAGTAGTGGGAGTGGGTGGGTAGGGGAGCAGAGGTGGGGAGGAGGGATATAGGAAACTTTCGGGATAGCATTTGAAATGTTAATAAAGAAAATAATAATAATAAAAAAGAAAGTTTGTGGGTTACTTGAGATTGTGTCTCAAACTAAACTAAACAAAAAACAAACAAAACAAAAAGCAGTGAAATACAAACATACAGAAAGAAGCAAGTAGAGTCCAGAAGCCCAGCTTCTGTGCAAGCTGGGGTGATTATTAACAGTAGTGCCATGTCTGTCTGTGTCGACAATAATAGTGTTTGCACATCTGCACATCTGATTCTGGGACAGCTGGGTACCATCAGAATGGAGTGATCCTTACCTCACACACCACACCAACCAAAAAAATTAATAAAGTGACATAATTAAAATCAACTCAAATAGATCCTCAGTTTCAACTCAAAAGCCAAGCAGTAACTCAATAACAAATTCTTCGGTTTTTAAGCTCTTAATTTTCAGTTTTTTTGCTACTTTGTTTCAGATATTGCCCTTCAAAGAAAACCACATAGAACCAGCCCAAAGCACCTGTCCTCACTCATCCTGACCATGAAGTTGCTGGCTGTCATGCTACATTCAGCCTCTTGGGGCGCTCATCTCGGCAGTTGAATTTGGGGTTGAGGCTGGGCCCCTTCTACCCTGACATAGAGCTCAACCTCCAAACTCTAAGTCTCTCCCTTACCCTCCAGCTTTGATTAGAAAGATGAACTTTGGGACTCTCAATTCCTCCTTTCCTGGCATACATGAGCCGTTTCTATGGTGCAAACCGACTGTGTTCAGTTTCAAAACTACAGCTGATACAAAACAGGAAAACGCCATGGACCTAGATGTGGTGATGGTGTCTTTCACCAGAATACAAATGATAACAGAGACCCTGGACTTAAGCAGGTTGTGGTTGTGCCGACCTGCAGTCCCAGCACTGGGGACAGGCAAGCAGGAAGAACATGAGTGTGAGCCCAGCCTGGGCTGGAGAAGTGACCATAGTCCCTGTGCCCAGGTAAAAAGCCTAGCAAGTCTGTGCTGTCTGTAAAACCACCTTTCCATCCCTCCACAGGACATGTCACACCATTATGTAGACACTCTTCACCCTTCCTCCTACCCCTGACAATCTTCCTTCCATCTTTACAAATTCATCTGTTCTGGATACTTTGTGTAAACAGTGCCAAGCAGTGCACGCCTTCTGGGCCTGGCTTCTTTCACATAGTCTAGGGTGCATCCCAAGTTCTGACATTCAGCACTCTGTTCCTTTTTTATAACAGAACCATGTCCCATTGTAGCCTGACTTTAGGTGAATCTGCCTTCCAAGGGGCTCAGTCTCTTGGCCAGGTCATTGATAGACCCAACTGAATGAACTCTCTTCACAGGCAGAAGGGAGGACATTGATACTAAATGTTCTATCTGGAGTACCTAGAATGTCCTGTCTCTTCCCAAGGCCAGGGGTATTATAGTCTTTGTACTAGGTCTTAAGTAATGGCAATCCAGATGTTCACCAGGAAATGGAGGTGGGGACTTCAAAGGAAAGTTCCAGAAAAGGAGCCTCACCTTGCACTGAATCATCTCCAAAGCTGGTACTAGAACAGAACGTCTGAGACTGTGCAGAGGTTATAATGTTGCAGGTTCAGGGTTATTGTAATTTATCTTAGGATATCTTTACCACCCTTAATGGCTATTCCTTGGCCACCTCTCTTCCGATGTAACATCCTGTGACTAACAGAATCTTTAGGAATGCATTTTAAAACTCTAGCTGCCTCCTACCAGAAGCCCATGAGTTATCAGATGCCACCAGGAGCCTATAGCAGAGGTGTCCTGAATTCGCTGTAACCCCTTTACCTGATGTTTTCACTAGTGTGCTTGAAAAGTACCTGGATTGAGGACTTTCTTTGTTGTTACTATAAAAACTTCATCACATTGACACATGAAACTTGGGGTTGTTTGGTTTCAGACTCTGGGTACTAGGGACTGAGGTGCATATTTTACATAGCAAAGCAGACCTGGCCTCTAGGTTCTCCCAGCATCCCTCAGTCCTTACCAGGAATACCCTATCCCCAACCCTGAACCTTCCAGCCCAGAGGCTAGGCTGCCCTTCCCCAGAGCCTCTTTCCTATACAATCCAGACCTTTTGGACTCTCCTCCGTCTCCTTTGCTCTCTCCTACTCTCCTTCTAGCTCTTCTTTTCACCCTCCTGTGTTTCCAATTTTGTTGCTTTCTCTCTCTCCCTTCCCTCAGCAACTTCTTTGCCCTTGGTCCTTGGGGCCAGTGAACCTGCCTGAGAGTACCTTTCCAATAACCTGCATATGTGTGTGTGTGTGTGTGTGTGTGTGTGTGTGTGTGTGTGTGTGTGTATAGATATAGATATATGTTTCTTTCTTTCAACACTGGCAGAGAAATAACTTATCAGATTTAACTTAAGCCTTTCCCCCAGATCACCCTCATTTATATTTGCCTTCAGAATGAACTGTCTTTTATCCCCTTTGAGGTGAGAGCTGAGTTTTTGTGTGAACAGGCTCAAAGCTTCCATAGTCTTTAAGAGCACTGTAATGAGTATTACTGGAAGCTCACCAGACATGGCCACTCACACATGTACACTGAGTATAAATCCAATTGAAAGTCTTTATTCCCAACATCTAGGACCACACCCACGTGTTGGGTGCCTAGCTGTGTCCCTGAGTGTCTAGAGTGTCCAGTGTCTGAGTGTCTAGCTTTTAGAGTCGGAAACTAAATCCTGGCATCTCAGGCACAGGGGCATGGGAGAAGTAAGCAGTCTGAAGCAAGGGATCTTAACAGAAGCTACCAAGATCCATTAGCCAGTGGGGAGGTGGGCATGGGGTTATGGGGGGGTTGTTTCACACAAAGCAGCTGTTTTACTGAAGGCTTGGATAAGTGGCCTAGGATATCCAGACCTTTGGCTCCTAGAATAAAGCAAGGTAGGTTTCAGTGGAGTCTCCTTGAAGGAGATCAGGTTCTAGTTAAACCTGGAAATGGCCTTAGCAAGGGGACAAGAGGGAGGGACCTCAGCACTGCCTGATCACGCAGATGGATAGAGATACAGAGCAAGGGCTTTCAGAATCAAAGTGGACTGACATTTGTAAAGCGCTGACTCACATAAATAACAAGGAAAAGATTATATGAAAATGGCCATGAGGCTGGGAAGGGAAGAAGCTAGTGCTTGTGATTGGCCATGAACCAGCACCAAGCACCAACACATTGCTCACATAAAAGGCTCCTGCAAAGATGCTTCCCCATGACTGCTGAACCTCAGCCTGGCTACACAGTTAGGTAACTTGGTGAGAAGAAGATTACTACCACAATTTGGAGCCAAATTTGAAAGATTCTTTATTTTTATTGGGTGCATATAAGAACTGGGTTGTGACAGTTATGCTTTATAAAAAGAAATAGAAAACCAGGGATGTGTTTGCTGGAGGCTTGCTACGGTGGGCAGTAAGCAGGTGTTTCTGCAGGCCCATGCAGAGGCATCTTTTCCCCTGAGGTACCATCATATCCAGTACTCCCATCCCCTAAGACCTCCTGATATCCCTCTGCCTGCCCCTCCAGCATAGAGATCCTAACCAGCACTCCCATGCTTGGCTGGATCTTTATGTGTTTGCTGGGATTGAACTTGGGTTTTTTTGCTTCCATGTGGCAAGCACTTCACTGACAGAGCAGCTTCCCCGGCACATTGTGTGTAAGGGCACATGTGTACACATGGGTGACTGTACATGCCCTGGGGAGGTACAAGTGTTTGGGACCCAGAAGTTGATGGCAATCTTCTGTGACAACTATTTTATTTACTGGGGAAGAGTCTCGCACTGAACCCCAAGGTTGCAGGTTGAGCTGATCTAGCCTGTGAGCTTACCTTGTGGATCTCCGTCTTTGTGTCCTGAGCACAGAGATACAAGTAGGCCTCCATGCTTGCCCATCTTTTGATGTGCTCTACTGATGGGAACTGGGGGCTTATGCTTGTGCACACAAGCACTTTATCCACCAAGCCTCCTTACCAGTCCACAGTTTTGATTTTTGCTTGATCCATTTGTTATTTGAGATAGGGTTCCTCTCTAGCCCCGGGATAGCCTAGAAACATCCAAATAGCCCAGTTTGGAATTAAACTCACAAAAATCCTTCTGCCTCAGTCTCCCAAGTTCTGGGATTACAAATCTGAGCTTCCATGTCTGGCTTCAACATGCCTTAGGGACAAGTCTGGGCCTTCCAGGCCTAGTGGCATGTGACTCCGATTTTGGGAAGCTAAGTTGTTCCTGCATAGGACGTGAGTCACTCCCTGATATCTTGCAGACTCTCACAGAATCAAATTAAAGTACAGTCAGTGCCTTCCCTTCTGCCCCACTAATCTGGAAAATACTGAGTCCCTGGGTACTGCTGTCAATGTGAAGATGTTCTGTTGCAACGACAATGACTTCTGCAATACTTTCATTCCCCCTTGAGGTCTCATCTGAACCATGGCAGGGGTGCTTCTGTTCAGCCTGGGCTCAGTCCTTCTGCAGACCCCGCTGTGATGATCGGTCTAGTGTCCCCCCACCCTGTCCTTTTATCCTCATTGGCAACCAGTGCTTACTAGTGCCCTCTAGTGATGAATTATGAGTTATAGAAGCTCCGAGCTGGGGGTAGTGTGTGGATCACCTTGTTTCCCCTTTTGAGACCCTGCTGGGTAGGTGCCCCTCCTCTCTAGATCTGTACTTCCTGGAATGTTCTTTTGTTGTAGCTTGCTGCTCTTGACCCTTGCAGCACGTGGCCAGCACATGGAAGAGGTAGAATTCCAAGGTATTATGCCATCAGCATCCATGCAGAAATATCTGGGGTCCTGCAGGCTTGCCATGTGTGCAGCTCAACGTCCCCCTTTTGAGTCCAATAAACCCTTTGTTCTCCCACCTAAGGTCTCCCTTTTTCTTTCGCTGCTCTGAGTCTACCGAGTCCTGCCTGCCTGTTCAGCCTGCCACACTAGCTAGCTCATGTGAGCCAGCTCAGTGTAGGGGAACGCTTACTTGGTTTGGGTGGGCTGACGCTGGGGGAAGAGAGAGGGTTCCCCCACTTCCAAAGAGCACTTGCTTGTGGTGGGGAATAACAGGAGATGAGCCCTCATTGGTGGGTGGGGGCTGCCCTATCAGATTTTTTTTTTTTTTTTTTTATTTCAGAGACGGAAGCCATTTCCTGCAGAGCAAACAAAGTGTCACACTGCCTTTCCTGAAGTCCTACTCCATACAGGATGCCCCCAGTGGAAAGGTCTGACTTGACACATTAACAACCAGGGATCCATTATTGGGACATGAAACGAGTCATGAGTAGGGAGTCTGGAAATTTCTTTTATATTCATCCTGTTGCAGTCTCTTCTGGCCTCTGCTTCCAAGTGCTGGCTCTGCAGGTATGTATTCACCACCACCATGGTTTTAAAAGGGCAGAATGCCCACTGCCTCAAAGTGAGGCACTCAGGCCCTGCAGGAGAGCTGGCCCTGATGGCATGAGCACAGGAAAGCTGGTCTTGTTGCCTGCCAGCTGTCACAGGCAGGAGAGCTGGCCCTGACCCCCACCTGGGCTAAGCAGGAGATTTGGCCTTGGTACTTTGGGTGCAGGAGAGCTGGTGGGATGACCAACTCAATTACCACACAGGGCCAGATCCAGGGTGTAGAGTTGGCCCACCCCAACATCTACTCCCATCTATGAGCTGCTGGTGCACATGAAGGTGCTAGTCCCGCAGATCCAAAGCTACAGCATTTCCATGTCACAGGGCAGCAACATCAGAGTGGAATTCTGGGAGACCCAGTATTGATAGTGTTTCAGAAGCCAGAGGTCTCCAACCAGAGCAATGATTAATTGTAATCATCTGTTAGTAAAGTTGTTTGAACAAAAGGGTATACTGTGTGGCAAGCATACTGTACCCCACCCCAGCTACCATGTCCAGATGTTTTTCCTTATATTTTATTTTTATGTTTTCAGGGTGAAGTTGTAAGGGAGAAAGGATGGCTATGGAGGAATGGGGAGATGAGTAGAATTGAAGTGCATGATAGGAAATTCACAAAGAATCAATAAAAACTTTTCTAAAGTGTGGACTGTGCACTTGAGTACCTGTGATGCCTGTGAGTGGGGTAGATGCAATAAAAAACACTATGCAGTGGAAAGGAAAACATCAGAGGCCCTCAAAAAGGAGAGACACCTATGTGTGTCTGTGAAGCACTGCTTTGATGTACACACACACACACACACACACACACACACACACACACCTTCTCTAGTGTAAACTCATTGTGGATCTTCCACGAATCCATTTTTTAGGTTCTGAGAAAGAAGTGCATTTAGAAGTCCAAAGGTACTCACCCTCTTCAGGTCTTGATACCCAGAGATATTTCTAATATCTGTTATGTGTTTTTGTTTTATCTCAGACAGTAAGATCACAGCACAGGCCTTAGAGTGGATTGAGACCTGACTCATGTGGCTACTACCCAAACATAGCCTCATGCTGCCCACAATACCCTAGTTATGTTTAATTGTGTGAGCTCCCAACAGTTGGACAGGAATTCTCATACCTATGTCTAGGCCGTAGCTGTCTTGAGTAACACACAGGTAGAGGGCAAAGGGGTCTTGTGTACATGGATAAGCACTGGAGAAGCCAGGAAAGTGAAACACACAGCTTGCCTCTCCTGGGATGCCAGGACTGGGTGTAGTCCATGCAGATCACAACCTGGGGATCTTCTGCTGTCCTAGAGCCAGGCTTGGCCTGCATCTTTAAGAATTTATGTTTTACTTATCCCAGACCAGTTTCCTTTAAAACCTTGACCATTGCTTCTAGGTTATAAAATTCCTCCTTGTGATAAATATCATTTGTATGTTACAAGATCCTAAGTGAATATCTAATCTTTGGACCAGGCTAACCCTGACACCCACAGGCATTAAGTTTACCTCAGTCCAGTTTTCATCCTAGACCTTTATCTTGTGCATTGTTCCTAAGTCAACAAGAAACCATCTTATGGATGAAGCTATATGTAAAGATCTTCAATGTAAACATGTCTTAAGCTTTGCAGTATTCATGGGATTGAGTGGATTTTTATCTATCTGAATACTTCCCCTGAATGTGTGCTTCACTCAATTAATTTAATTATTATTAAATAAATCAATTTATTTTATGGCTAAAATAAAATGATCTGGGTCAGACTCTAAAAGTCTTAGAACAGCACTGCTACTGGTTAAAGCTCATGAGAGTTTTACTCATACTTCATCCTTACTATTTTCCCATACCTTTTCTAAAGTTTACACACACACACACACACACACACACACACACACACACACACAAGATGTAAGTAGAATTAATAGATAAATAGGATGTAGCCTCAAGGTCATCATAAATACCAATGTGAGGAAGAATTAGGGCAGAGGTTAGAGGTTAGAGGTTAGGCATAGTAAAGCAGTCCTGGCCAAAGTGGGGTCTAGCTGAGCACTGCCCAATTCTTCAAGGCCATCTATTCAGTGTCAGCAGCAGCCCGAGACCCCATCCCCCCTTTAGTCTTCTAGGAACTTCCACTGGTGTAAATCCAGATCCTTGGTGTTGATGCAGAGAGGAATTTGTGGATGAGCCTTGTCTTAGGGTTTCTATTCCTACACAAACATCATGACCGAGAAGCAAGTTGGGGAGGAAAGGGTTTATTCAGCTTACACTTCCATGTTGCTGTTCATCACTAAAAAGAACTCAGGATAGGAACTCACACAGGGCAGGAACTTGGAGGCAGGACCTGATGCAGAGGTTGTTGAGGGTGCTCCTTACTGACTTACTTCCCCTGGTTTGCTCAGCTTGCTTTCTTATAGAATCCAGGACTACCAGCCCAGGGATGGCACCACCCACAATGGACCTTCCCATCCTGATCACTAATTGAAAAAATGTCTTAGATCTGGATCCCAGGGAGGCATTTCCTCAAGGGAGGCTCCTTTCTCTGTGATAACTCCAGCTTGTGTCAAGTTGACACACAAAACCAGACAGTACAATTGACCCCTTGTCAACATGGCACACAAACTCATCACTATTAAGCCTTAACCCTTACTTTTTTATCCACCCCAAGATCTAAATAACTTTAAATTCCCACAGTCTTTGCATATTTAATTTTCAATCCCTTTAAAATATCCAATCTCTTTGAAAATTCAAAGTTTTTTTTTTCAATTAAAAGTCTCCTAAGTGTGGGCTCCACTAAAATAATTTCTTCCTTCTTGAGGGAAAAGTATCAGGGCATAGCCACAATCAAAATCAAAATCAAACTCTAACCATCCAATGTCTGGGATCCACTCATGATCTTCTGAGCTCCTCCAAGGACTTGGGTCATTTCTCCAGCTCTTCCCTTTGTAGCACACACCTTGACGAGTAGGCTCCAGCTGCCTGTACCCCACGGCTGCTGCTGTTCTTGGTGGTCATCTCATGGTACTGGCATTTCCAAAACACTGCTGTCTTCTGCTGCAATTATGCTTCACCAGTAGCCTCTCATGGGCTCTCTTCCTGGTGCTAAGCCTCAACTCCTTTGTGTGATCCCTTCAGTCCTGGTCCATCAATTGCAACTGGGGCTGTACCTTCACCAATGGCCTTCCATGGCCTCTCACAGTGTTGGGCCTCAGCTGCTCTTCATGACCCCTTCATGCCTTCAAAACCAGTACCACCTGGATGACTCTTACACATTACCAAGTCCAGGTGCAGCACAAGGTACAACCTTAGCTCTATTAGGAACACAGCCTCTTTGTGCTCTCAGAAAACACTTCCCAGAAGTTTTTAGTTCAATGATGCTGGTCTCTTCTTAATTACCACTAATTTCTTAGTTCCAGATGACCAGCATCAATAGTCCCAGTAATACAAAGGTTTCGCTTTAGTAGTTCGGGTATCTTGTTTATCATAGCTGATTTTTCAGCCATAGCTAAAAACCACAGAATCTTCACAATCAAACAAGCAAGGGCCCTGGTAAGAGTCTTTAATCTTCCCTCTGAAATTTCACAAGCCAGGCCTCCATCGTTTGCACTGTTCTCAACATTATCTTCCAAGCTCCTATAGAACATTAAACAGAGTTCTTAATACCCAGTGGCTCTTCTAGACCAAAGTTCCAAGTCCTTCCACAGTCCTCCCCAATACATCCCCAGGGTGTCACGGGAATACTCCACTAAGCTGGTACCAATTTGTCTTAGTCAAGGTCTCTATTGCTGCGCAAACATCATAACCAAAAAGCAAATTGGGGAGGACAAAATTTACTCAGCTTACACTTCCACATTGCCGTTCGTCTTCAAAGGAAGTCAGGACTCAGGCAGATCAGGAAGCAGGAGCTGATGCAGAGGCCATGGAAGGATGTTCTTTACTGGCTTGCTATCCCTGCTTGCTCAGTTTGCTTTCTTGCTGAACCCAAGACTACCAGTCCAGGAATGGCAACATCCACTAGGGGTCCTCCCACCCCTGATCACTATTCAAAAAAATGCCTTTGAGTTGGACCTCATGGAGGCATTTCCTCAAGGGAGGCTCCTTTCTCTGTGATAACTCAAGCTTGTATCAAGTTGACACACAAAACCAGCCAGTACAACCTCTGAACAGTTAAGCCAGTCCCAATTAAATCTTGTCCTTGTAAGAGTTGCCTTGGTCACAGTGTCTGCTCACAGCAGGAAAGTCCTAAGTCATTGTTTTGTTTTGTTTTGTTTTCTGGCAGAACTGGGGATTCAACCTCAAGTCTTGTGTATACTACCACTGAGCTATAGCTACAGTCCTGTGTATGTGTTTATGCTATTCTTCTTTTACTTTTTTTTTTCAAGACAAGATCTGCTAATGCAACTAGGAAGATTTGAACGTGCTATGTGGTCTTAAACCTATGATCCTCCTGTCTCAGCCTCCTGAGTGCTGGAATCACAGGCATGTACCACCTTATTCAGCAATGTCATTTGTATTAGGATTCAAGTTGGATAATAACATATTGATTTTTACTTTAAAGGTAAGTAAACAGGGCTGGCTGGATTCTGACAGTGTTTCCTTTCACACAGAGATGGATCCTGAATTGATCCACTTTGGTGGGGAAAGGAAAATCACTTGTTTTCTGCGTGAATATAGAATCTGATAGAGATGGGAAGTCAGTGTGGATGCTAGAAATTGGGATTGGTGGGTACCAGGCAGACTAAGGGAGAAGACTCAGATGAACACAGCAGCCCAGGGTGCCAGTGGGAGCCACAGGCACATGTAGTCCTGGATGCAGTCATGGGGCTGGAGGGATGAAAAGGATGAGAGGGACAGGAGAATGGTGGCTATGAAGCCGTCTTTTACACTGTGATATTGGATTCCTGATACTGAATTGGTCAAAACCAGAGCTTACACAGCACAGAGATCTGGCCCTAAAAATCATGAGAACCAAAGCTTGAGAGAGATGCCTCAGTGGTTAAGAGCATGGACTATTCTTCTGGAAGACTGGGGTTCAATTCCCAGCACCCATACGGCAGCTTTCTGGCTCTCCAGTCTAGCTGAACCTGAACGTCCCAGGGTTCAATGAGAGACCTCCTCTCAAAAATCAAGGTAAATACACCATAGGAATGAGACTCAAGGTTGACCTGTGTCCTACACACATACACACAAACACACACACACACACACACACACACACCATACACACACATCATGTGCAGTGACCTTTCCTTCCATGTCCATTGTTGGGATCTCATGCAGCCTGAGACCTTGTTCTTCTCAACCATACTTAAAATGCCTGGATGGCAGGTGGTTGTGGCACAGGAAACAGAGCACTATGGAAACAGAGGCAGGCAGATCTCTGAGTCTGAAGCCAGCCTGATCTACACAGTGAGTTTCAGAACAGCCAGAGCTGTAAAGAGAAACTTTGTCTTAAGAAAACAAAAATAAAGCCAAAACCAAGAATCCTGGGTTCCCAGGAAGCCCAGGTTTCGCAGAAAAGTTTAATAGGAATGAAAGGTCCGATGGCCTTTGTCCTTTTTTAAATCTGGAATTCTGAGGCAAAAAGTAAAGGCTGTGAAACACTCATGTCCTATACCAGCTCATGGCCACCCCCTGGCTCTCTGAATGCAAGGCAGAGGAAACCTCAGCTGACCTGTAGCCTCCACCCCGCTGTGTGAGCTGGGAATATGGGAATATTGTACACTCAACTAAATACTGTTCCCTAAGAGGCTTGAGTGTGTGTCTGTGAGATGGCAGCACTCACAACAGGTACTTCTCTTAGTGTGCACCCCTGGATGAGTCCATTGTGTTGTACTGGGTACCATCAGCACCACGCCTGAACAGTGGGGAGCCGAGTCAGCCTTCCCATTAGTGTTGGCCACCATCTGGAGACTCACATGGATTCTAACCTATTGCTAATGTTTGGTGTGCGTGTGTGTGTGTGTGTGTGTGTGTGTGTGTGTGTGTGTGTGTGTGCATGTGTGACTAGATGCACACATCTTTGCACGAGGAAGCCAGTGGAGAGTGCCGTATTTCTCAGAGTCGAATTTACAGTGAGATGTCCTGCTTACATAAGCATTGGATTCAAAGTCTGTTCCTCATGTGGATGCTTGCCCCACTCTGTCCCTCTCGTCTCAGGGTTCTAGGACCATACGCTTTCTCTTTTTTTCCTACAAGTACAAAGAGCAGATTTCATATCAGCAAGTGCTGTGCCACCACTTATCCCAACTCCAATATTTCATTGAGTGGTCAGTGAGCAATATTCAGGCCAGGATCACCAGAAGATGCTGTTCATGGGATCGCTGCAACAGAGCACCTGAGAGTTGGGAGGGATTCTGGTCCTTACCAGGGAGGCTCCTGCTGCCAATGGGTCTGGGCCTCTTTTCCACCCTGTTGTGAGGACCGTTGTCCTGTGACACCCTGCCGCAACATACATATCCTTTTAGCACCTCCTGTCTTCCACCTTAAATCCCACCTTCATCCATTTCAGGACTTGCAAGGCGATGCTCTGTCCCTGGGGTAGAAGGGAGGACACCATACCCTTTGCTGAGGACTCAGCAGCCTGCTCCTCCCTGACATCCTGGCCCAGGAAGTAGGAATAAAACCCTGCTGCTCCTCATGGAGACAGACTAGGAGTATTGCTTCTAAGTTTTCAGCATGGTGCCTCTTAACATATACCCAATCTCCAACTTGGTTCTATTGTGGAACCTCTGGGGTACCTGTGCTATTGAGGGCACTAAGTTTAGACCACAGTTCCTGGTGGCTGATCTAGAAAGCTTGCAATGGAGCCATAAGATCCTTGTCATCCTGAAAAGTCACTCTGGGGGGTTGGGGGGGTCAAGAGCTAGGGTCAAAGGAGTAGGAGCCCCATACAGGATCTCAAAAGGGGTCAGGTTAAAATAGTAGGGGGTGTTCCGGGCTCAGAACAGGGCCAGGGAAAGGATCACGGCCCAGTCCGTGCCAGTCTCCAAGGACAATTTAGTTAAGGTCTCTTATAGGGTTCTGTTCTTTCTCACTATCTGCGCTGATCTCTGTGAACAGTACGCACAATGGAGATTCCAATCAGTCCCCAATATCTCTACCAGTCTCTGCCTTACCTTAAAGAAAAAAGCAGAACTGTTGTCTGATCCAATTACCTTGGGCACTCTGAACCTCTGGAAAATTTCCTCTAATATCTTCTTGGCTACCCATGGGGCAGGAAGTGTATATAGGCCTCCATCTTGGAGAGTAAGTTTCACCCCAAGAGAGAGTAGGGACAGTATGGGATGACCCTAAATGAATGGGATACCTGGCCCATTCCTAAGTCCCCTGTTCTTCAGGTAGTCCAAGAGTACATTTTGGTGTCAGTGGCTCCTTGGTTGGACCCAATATTTTTTTCTTGGAAGCAGGGCCATCGGCTTGGTGGAGGACTGAGCGTTGAGCCCCTGTGCCCACCAACTATTGGGTGGGATTCCCCTCCAGTCTCAGAGTTACTCTTTCTTCAGGAAAGGGGTCCAAACACTGTCTACCCTAATTACTGTCTTCACCCAGGGCTAACACCTTTAACATTTGGAGGAACTTTTCCCAAGGCCAGAGATTTTGAGCCCGGAACTTTTCCCAAGCCCTGAGATTTCCGTTTGTTGGGGCACTCTTGGGTCCAGTGGTCATTTCCTATCAATACGTGCACTAGTCCTTTTCAAGGTATTTTCTGTCTCTTTGGTTGGAGTCTCTCTTCTCTGCTTTCCTTAACTGTCATAGCCAAGATTCTCTGTAAATTCCTTTCGTGTCACTTGTCTTCCTTTCACGTCTCCTTCATCCTTTTACTTTCTCTTCCTTGGCTCCTTCTCTTCTTCTGTCTCCTTGTTATAGTAGACTTTCTCAGAAAACTACACCCTGTGACCGGGTTACCTCACTCAGGATATTTTCAAGTTCCATCCATTGGCCTGCAAGTTTCATGAAGTCATTGTTTTTAATAGCTGAGTAGTTGTGTAAGTGTACCACAATTTCTGTATCCATTCCTCTGTTGAGGAATATATAGGTTGTTTCCAGCTTCTGGCTTTTATAAGTATTGCTGCTATGAACATAGTGGAGCATGTGTTCTGATTACATGTTGGAGCATCTTCTGGGTATATGCCCAGGAGTGGTACAGCTAGGTCCTGAGGTTATACTATGGCCAACTTTCTGAGGAACTGCCAGACTGATTTCCAGAGTGGTTGTACCAGCTTGCACTCCTACCAGCAATAGCAGAGTGTTCCTCTTGCTCCACATCCTGGCCAACATCTGCTGTCACCTGAGTTTTTGATCTTAGCCACTCTGACTGGTGTGAGGTGGAATCTCAGGGTTGTTTTGGTGTGATGGGAGGAATCTCTTTTCTGGTCTATTCGGAGTTCTGTAGGCTTCTTAAGTATCTTTTCTTTTTATTCCTTAGAACTGATCATATTCTTTGTCTGTACCTAGAATGATATACAAGTAGATGTTAAAAAAAATAAGCCCGCATCAGCCTCAACCCTGGCTGGAGTCATGTTATAGTGTTGTCTAATTATTTTTTTTTTCTTTTTGATCCTCACTCCCTCCATTGAGACTGTGTTGACTGACTGAGCTGACTTGGACACCATTTCGATTCTCATATTGGTGCAGGTGTCTTTCTTATTTTGGGGTCCATACCAGGAACAAAAACATAAAAGATTTTACACAGATGCAGGAAGTGCTGCCGGGTGGTTTGGTTCAGGTCCACTGTTATTGTGGCTAACTATATAGAGCAATTCTAACTGACTTCTGCTGTGGCTGGTTTCCCAAAACACTCAAACCGAATATAACAGAATCTGCATTCAAACAGAGCACGAGAAAGTTTCCTAGTAACAGCAAATAAGAAAATTTCCTTATACCATGTGTAATGGCACAAATTTCCAGGCTACATAGGTAATAGTTATTTGGCCTTAACATTGTACCTAGGCCTTAGCTGTATGGTTTATTTACTGTGTCAGGGTAACATGCCTAGCATTCATGTCTCAACTGTCAATCAGGATATCAGTGAACCATGTGCATGTCTCTCTCTGCCAAGCAGTATGTCAGTTTCCCAGGGAGGCCTTAGGAAGTTAACTGGTATTTTATCTTCACACAAAATGCCTTCAATTTGGTTCCTTCTGATGATGGTACATAGCACACCATTTATACCACTCAAACTTGTGAAACCCTTACCCATTCCCCTTGCATCACTTATTCTTTCCTTGAGCACCTTTCTTTTCTGCTTTTAATTTCAGGCCCATTCACAGACTCCTTTCTGCATCAAGACCAAGGATCTGGTTGTACACGAGTGGACATTCCTAGAAGACTAAAGGGGGCATGGGGTCTCAGGCTTCAGGTGCCACTGAATAGATGGCCTTGAAGAATTGGGCAGTGCTCAGCTAGACCCCACTTTGGCCAGGAATACTTTAGTACTTTAAACTCTGACCACTTACCTCTAACCTCTGCCCTAATTCTTCCTCACACTGGACTCAAGATGGCCTTGGGATTACAACCTACTCATCTATTAAATTTCCTTTCAATGTGTGTGTGTGTGTGTGTGTGTGTGTGTGTGTGTGTTTCCATAGAGTTTAGAATAGGTGGGGGGAAATAATAATAAGGATGAGGTATGAATAAAACTCCAAAGAGCCTGATTTTAGTATCAGTGCTGGGCTAAGACTTCTAGAGTCTGACCCAGATCATTTTATTTTATTCACATTTAATTAAACACAGCACACATTTGGAAGAAGTATTCAGATAATAATCAACTCAGCTCCATGAGTACAGTAAAGCTTAAGACATGTTTACATTGAAGATCTTTACATATAGCTTCATCCATAAGATGGTTTCTTGTTGACTTAGAAACAATGCTCAAGATAAAGATCTAGGAAGAACAACTGGATTGAGGTGAATGTAATGACAACTGGTGTCAGGGTTGGCCTGGTCCAAAGATTAGATACTCACATAGGCTGTTGTAAAATACAAATGATATCTCTCACAAGGATGAAATTTATAAGCTAGAAGGAGTGGTTAAGTTTTGATGGTCTGGGAAAAGTAAAACATAAAGATGCAGGCCAAGCCTGGCTCATCAGACAGGAAACGATCACCAGGCTGTGATCTGCATGAACTACATGGAGTCCTGGCATTCCAGGAGAGGTAAGCCAAAAGCCCCCACAGGAAATGGCTTCCACCTCTGGACTAAAAGAATCGGACAGGGCAGCCCCTGCCCACCATTGAGTGCTCACTCCTGGGCTTCCCCACCACAAGCCAGTGCTCCTTGGAAGTGCCCTGTGCTGAGGTGAGGCTTGATGATGCTTCTTCACATGCATGAGGCCCTGGATTCTATCTCCACTAGTGGGGCGAAGGAGGGGGAGGAAGGCGGCTGAGGAGATGGTTACATAAAGAAGGCACAGTGCAACCAGTGCTCACCAGGCAGAGAACAGAGGTCTAAACCAGCCACACCACAAGCTCTGGGTTCAGCAAGAGACGTTGCCTCTGCAGATGAAGCACAGGGCTCTTTATGTCTCTCTCTCTTTCCCAGTATCAGCCCTTCCAGAAGCCCACCCAAGCCAAGAGGTCCCCCACTCTGAGGTGGGTAACATGAACTAGCTAGTGTGGATGGATGAAAGGGCAGAGATGTGAACTGGCAGGAATGACTCAGTGGGCTCCGTGAAGCATAAGAAAATAGGAGATCTTGGCTGGGAGAATAAAGGTTTTATTGGACTCAAAAGGGGGACATTGACTGGCACACATGGGAACCCTGCAGGACCCCAGATACTTATGTGTGGATGGTGATGGCATAATACCTTGGAATACTGCCTTATCCCTGTGCTGGCCATATGCCTCCAGGGCCAGGAATAGCAAGCCACAACAAAATAACATTCCAGGAAGTACAGATCTGAAAGCCTTAGAGAGGAGTGGGGACACTTACCCAGCAGGGGCTACAAAGGCGAAACAGGGTGCTCCACACACTACCTCCACCTTGGACCTTCTATAACTCATAATTCATCCCTAGAGGACTCCAGGAAAGAGTGGTTACACATGAGGATAAAGGGACAAGGGTGGGGGTCATTGGAAGGACCATCAGAGCAGGGTCTGCAGGAGGACTGAGCCCAGGCTGCACAGAAGCACCCCTGCCATGGTCCAGGAGCTGCCTCCAGTGGGAACTGCTGCATTGCAGAGGTCTTCCATGCAACAGGAATTCTTCAGCTTGAGCTTAGGATCCAGGATCGGCTTATTTACAAGATCAGCAGGGCAGTAAGAAAGGCACTGAAGGCTCTTTACTTTCCTTCTGTGAGAGTCTGCAAGATATCAGGGAATGACTCACTTCTTATGCAGGGACAACAGAGCATCCCAAACTCTGGACCACATGCCACCAGGTCTGGATGACCCCAAATTGTCTCTAAGGCATGTTGAAGTCAGACATGGTAGCTCAGATTTGTCATCCCAGAACTTGGAGGACTGAGGCAGGAGCATTTTTATGAGTTTAATTCCAAACCGGGCTTCATGGGGGCTTCTAAGTCATCCTGGGGCTAGAGTAAGAATCCATCTCAAATAACAAATGAATCAATAATCAAAATGCTGGGCTGCTAAGGAGGGTTGGTGGATAAAGTGCTTGTGTGCACAAGCATGAGCCCCCAGTTTCCACCACTAGAGTGCATCAAAAGATAGGCAGGCATGGTGGCCTACTTGTATCTCTGTGCTCAGGACACAAGGATGGAGATCCCCAAAGTAAGCTCACAGCCTAGAGCAGCTTAACATGCAAGCTTGGGGTACAGTGTGGGACCTTTTCTCAGAAAATAAAACAGTTGTCACAGAAGATTCCCATCAACTTCTGGGTCCCATACACTGTCCCTCCCCAGTGCATGACCAACACACATGTGTACACATGTGCCCTTACACACAATGTGCTGGGGAAGCAGCTCTGTCAGTGAAGTGCTTGCCACATGGAAGCCTAAGGACCCAAGTTCAATCCCCAGCAACCATGTAAAGAGCCAGCCAAGCCTGGGAGGGCTGGGTAGGATGTCTTCCCTGGAGGGGGGGCGGGATCAGGAGGTCCTGGAAACTCTCTGCTACCTCCCTCCTCTCCACCCCCAGCATGCTTGGCAAATCCTAGGTCCCAGTGAAAGATCTTGTCTCAAAAAAAAAAAAAAACCAATATGGTTCAGACTGAAGATACTGCTCAGCAGTTAAAAGTGCTTGTTGCTCTTACAGAAGCCCAGGGTTTGGTCCCCAGCCCCCACCGGGTGGTTTGCAACCATCCCTAATTCCAGTTCCAGAAGAACCAAAACTCATTTGCTTAAAACAATTAGACAGTGCCTGAGGAATGATACTTAAGGATGTCCTTTTAGCTTTACATACATTACATTATATTACATTATTCATACATGTGCACCCACATTTATAGACCCCCCCCCAAACACACACAAACACACAGCACAGTGTAAGATCACACAGTGGCACAACAGAAATGGCAACCTGCCTCTTAGACACTTGCAGTTCCCCTGGACAGGCAGGCTGTGGTCAGGAACAGGAAACTGGATAGCAGGGCGGGGCTACTCCTATCTTGTCTAGTGCTAGGATATGCCTGGAAACTGGCACTGTCATGGATCTGATATGTCCTAAGGTCTCGTTTTATCAACATTCCTAAGTCATTCCTTTAGCCTAAACTCCAGAGTCCTTCATTATGTGCCAACTCTCATTAGATGCTTCCTGCTCTCCTGTTCTGTCAGTGAGCCAGTGCGACCCTAGATCTAAAGTAGAGGCAGGAGCATCACATGACTACAATGGCGACATAAGGAGATGATGAACACCATGCCTGCAAATGGGCAGCCCTGCTTTATGATCCCCATCCCAGCACATCCCTGGACCCCAACAGCCCCCACTTTGCAAGAGTCCCACTCTAACCCTAGGAGCGCTCTACTTGGAGGGAGGGGAACCATGGTCCGTAACAAGTGCCCAGACCTGATCTTTTCTCAAAAACCTCCCCCAGTCCTCTCTATATAGGCCACAGGAAACTTACCCACAGTAACGTCTGCCTCCTGAGTAACACAGAATCCATCAGGGTAGGGGCAGGTTGTGGTATTGCAGGAAGACTCAATGGGTCAGCTGAGCAATGGTAGCACTCCAGCCCCTGAGCTGAGAGAGAAGCCAATGCATGAGGGATAAGGCATGCCATTCCTAGCCCAGACCCCCTCCTCTACAAGGTGTTTACTTAAGTCACTTCCACCAAAGGCAAAAGTGAACCAAGAGCCACCATTGTTCAATTATGCTCGGTACTGCTGTCTCAGCTAGCCAGCCCCACAGGAGAGACCTGCACCCCAAGGGGTATTAGAAAGAAGGTCACCATGTTGGGAAGACATAGATACCAAATGTCTGCTGAAGCTGTGAGTGGGTGTATAAGTAGGTAGTGGGGCCACAAGATGGGGAGGACTTTTCTGACCTGTCCTACCCTACTCCTGCAGAGCTGGCCCCAAGGCATTGGAGCATGACAGATCACTGAACTTCCCAGAGTCCAGCTCAAACTGAGGGTCACCATGAGACTTCCCACAACACAGATGTAACTAGAAGTCTAGGGGTATCTGAGAGCTCAGACCTCTTAGAGTAGGAAAGTTCTAGCATTGGGGCCTCATGTGGCATGGGCAGGGCATAAGAAAAAATCAAATACCAAGAGATAAGGATTCCAAACACCTTGGCTTGGCAGCTGGGTCAGGAAAAGAAGCTTCCGGCACAGTGTGTGTGCACACAGGTCAGTGTCCTGACTGGGAGGCCAGGGCAGCAGCGGAGAGTCTAAGGACAGGCTGCTCTGGAGGCCAGGGTTGGGGCACAGGGAGTGAGGTCCAAGAGGCAGTGAGGTCTCAGTCCTTCTGGTTTGTGGTGGTGGTTGCAAGGCTGTGTCTTGCAGGTTTACAGACCTAATAAAGCACTCCAGCGCAGGGAGCTTTACCCAGGAAGCCAATCCCAAATCCCCTGACCCCAGCACATCTTGGGCATTGGGCACACAATGGAAGTGCAGGTGTACCCACAACCCTGAGGACCTTTTCTATCTCCATTGTACCTTCCTGCCCTTCTCTCATTTTCCATCCCACCTCTTTCTGCACACAGTAGGACCACAAGAAGGATGAGCACACAGGACTTTGTAGCATGAGAAGTTCCCATCCTCGGAGAAGGGCTGCACAGATAAAACCTTGGAAGTCGGAGCCTGTGAATAGACCCCCAACCACATCCCTCGCCTCTCACATGGCTCAGCCATCCAACCTTCCCTCCCTCCAACCCTCCACACAGCTTTCCCCAAGGAATCCATGTCTGCCTACTTCTCTCCCCCACCACCCACCCAGCTTTTCCTTCCTAATCCCACACTCCCACCCACAGCCCTATCCTCAGGGCTCTTCCCTTTGTCACCTCGCAGCTCCCTCCTGATGCCAGTCCTTTTGTCCTCTCTGATCAGGCTGCAGGCACAGTGGAAAGATCTGTCAGATGTGGACTGAAGTAAGTAAGTACTTTCTCTCAGCTCCTCCCAGTGGCATCCTGAAAAGGGAGTGGGGGGCCATGGGTTTTGGTTTTTACTTCCTCCTGGCAACATGCTTATTGAGTAAGACTTAGCCAGATTTGTATAGCAGTTGGAGAGGGAGGACCCTGTGGTTAGGAAGGGATCATGATGTGGAGGACTAAGAGGGGAGGGACCATGGGTATCTTGTGCTTGCCATTCAGAAAGCCAGGGAAGTAGGTAAATATTTTGGCCTTTTCTTGGGTTTTGTTCTGTTTTGTTTTATTTATTTATTTTTTTGACAGAGTTTCTCTGTGTAGCTTTGGCTGTCCTGGGACTTGCTCTGTAGATGAGGCAGGCTCCAACCCATAGCCATCAAAGGTGTGTCCTGCAGCTGCTGCTTCTGCCACCAATACCAGGCTTTTTCCTGTTTCTAAATAGAAGGTATGGGTTGCAGCGGCTCAGAGCCCATGGCCCTCGTTTTCATAAGCAGGCAAATGTCTAACAAATACTTGGAGACTAGCTCTGCTGAGCAAGCCCCCAACAGGCTCTTGCATGCACAAATCGTGAGTCTTGAGTGAAGAACTTGCTGACAACTGGGATGGAAGTTACCAAGCAGTGACTGATGTGTTAGGTGATGTACGGGGCTCTGGGCAGGCAGCTAGAGCCTGGATCTTTTTCATGGCACAGGCTGTGTATTGCAGAGGATGAATGACCCCAGTGTCCCTGCTGCCCAGAAGCCTCCATGAAGAAGACACATTCTCATTCTTCCTGCTCCAGTTTTCATGTTGCCTGTCCCTTCCCCTATGAAGTCCTAGTCCCACATGTCCCACAAAGCAAATGAGTTTCCCTGATCTTTATGTCACCACCATGTGGCATAGTATTCTATTAACTTAAACCTTATTAATTACCCAAATATTGATGGCATCTGTGACCCAGCCTTGGGACAAGCAGCAGGGCCCCCACAACAACCCAGAGTCATAATTTCCTAACCTCATGGAGCATAGAGCCCAGTGAGTAGCCCCACTTAAGTGTCTGCAAGGCACTGATACAGGTTAGAGTGGGAAGGCTGGGCACTGAATGAGACCTGAGCTGGAAGCCATCCTGAGATGACAACACAGCAAATGAACAGCTATGCTCAGAGGACAACTGAGTCCCAAAATGGACCACAGAATGAGTGAAGCTGATTGCATCCACTTAAGCAGGCAAGGCAGCAAAGGGAAGGAAGCCAGAGGCTCAGAGAACATCAGGCAGATTCTCCTGATGGAAGCCACATGACTGAACATAGAGTCTCAGTCTTTGTATCATCTCTGGTTGGATCCGCGTGTACATCCAACCCCAGCGTCAATGTTCTGGGTTATGCAGGCTGATCGATCGAAGAAAGAGAGACTCTGTAGGGTGAAGTCAGAATTCTCATGGAACAGTGGGGTATCAACCTTTCCAGGACTGAAAACCAAACCCAAAGACTGCTTCAAATCCTCGGGGCCAACCCTCCGGAATTCGTGCAATCCACAATGGTTCTGTTTAAATTCTGTTACTCTCCTGAGCCTCTCCCCTAGCACCATTAAAAAAATTCCTTCCTTGTCACCCTATAATCTATAATGGAAGCAGACCATGTTTGCCACGAACATCACATAACCCAGCACAGTGGTGGGTGGAAGAGAGCAAAGAAGAAAAGATGTCTGTCTAATTCCTTCACATGCAGCCCTAGGCACTGGCTCATGCATGAACAAGTGTATGTGAAAGAAAGAGCAGCAGACCGCAAGCCTCTGCAAACAAACGTAGGGCATCAATGAAAGGTCCAAGTGACAATCCCCCCCAATGTCACCTTCCAGCGAGGTTATGGGGCAGTTTTCTAGAGGATGGGCGAGGACACAAGTCATGCATCATTTCTGAGCAGCTAAGTCACCACCAAGTCCCACCCCATCATGGAATTAGTGTCATGGAGTCCGTCATCAGTTAATCTGTTTCCTCTGTATTCTAGCATCTGTGAGACCACTTGTGTTTGGAGAAGAGGATTAATGGCTGGAACCCCAGGTGACAGTCCTTCCCTTCTGAATATAGAGAGCTCTGCCCAGTGTCACAGACCTGTTGTTGTTTTGCTCTTCTGACTCCATTGCCAGGGCTCCTGGGCCAACGTTATGCCTACTCCAGGATGACAAAGGGGCCATCAACTTCTCTTTGGAGGCAAAGGCCATATAACCACAGTGCAGCGCACAGTTTCTCTAAAAGTCTTAAACTAGGGGTTCTCATGAGTCCTCCACTTTCCACCCAGTATCACTGTGGGGGAGCTAGCTTCCCTTAGTGGTGGGCTCCTGCCCAGATTACTGACAGACCCCTTACGTTAACTCTTAAGGGAGAGGGCCACCCAGTACTTGTATAATCTTAGAGTTAGAGGTACCAGATGTTGCTAGGCTTATGTTAGAGAATCCAGGCCATCTGCAGAGAGTTCTACCTGCAAGACAAAAACACACTGAGCCCTCTCTCCTGTCTTCCTACTCAGCCAAAAGTCTGACTACTGACTGTCACACTGAACAGGCCAAACCTTAGCCAAGCCCATTCCCCTCCTCAGAGAATGAATGACCTCTGAGAAGTAGCCAAGGTCACATATGCCTCAACACCCCCTTGAGTAATACAGCAAAGGTTTCATGTTAACCAAGTATACTTCCTCCAAATGCCACTTGCCCCTCCTCCATGGGCTGTGGTCTCAGGATGCAGAGGAACTGGGAGTAGGGCATTGAAGAGATGGTGGGTATAAATAATTCATAAGACTGTTTAAAAAGGACAGCCCCGTTATTAAAATAGAGGGCCCAGATTATATAGTTTAAGTCAGGGGCTGGGGAGGAAAGGGATAGTTTAGGATGTGTCACATTGTGTCAGGGGGCTTCCAAGTGTATCAGGTAGATTGCTAGACTGGCAATCACATGATTTCTAAGAAGCCACTTCTCTGGTGGGGAAACAGAAACCTAGCTGGCTTTATCATGCTTTGGCTTTTGTCTCTGTGGAGTTGAGTAGGCCCAAGCCTGATTTGGGTCCTGAACATCCCCATGCCTGCAGTGCTCTAGGGGAGCTGGCCAGGGGCATGGGCTGTGCTAGCATTTCTTCTAGGCTCCACCCCCAGTGACAACTGCCAGTTATGCCTGAGTCACTATTAGAGGCTGCTTGCCCCCTTCTCATTCTCTTTCTTGCTCTCTTCATCTCTTCCTCCTCTGTCCTTCTCACCACATTCTACTCCCCCCCCCATGTGCTCATAGTTGGCTAATACTCTTCTCTTCTCTTCTCTTCTCTTCTCTTCTCTTCTCTTCTCTTCTCTTCTCTTCTCTTCTCTTCCCTTCCCTTCTCTTTTCTCTTCTCTCTCTCTGCCTTTCTCTGTCTCTACACCCTCAATTCCCCTCACCAAGCCCTGAATAAACTTTATTCTGTACTATACAGTCCTGTGGATGGTACCTCAGGGGAAGGGATGCCTCCGCGTGGGTCCGCAGAATCACCTGCTTACCGCCCATCATACCGAGCCTCCACCAAACACATCCCTGGTTTTCTGTTCCTTTTTATAAAGCATAACAGTCGCTACCCAGGTCTCATATGCACCCAATTAAAATCAAGCTTCTTTCAAATCTGGCTCCAAATTGTGGTAGTGGTCTCCTTCTCACCAAGTTACCTAACAGTGTGTAGCCAGGCTGAGGTTCAGCAGTCATGGGGAAGCATCTTTGCAGGAGCCTTTTATGTGAACAATGTGTTGGTGCTTGGTGCTGGTTCATGGCCAATCACAAGCATAGATTCTTCCCTTCCCAGCCTCATGGCCATTTTCATACACTCTTTTCCTTGTTATTTATGTGAGTCAGCGCTTTACAAATGTCAGTCCACTTTGATTCTGAAAGCCCTTGCTCTGTATCTCTATCCATCTGTGTGATCAGGCAGTGCTGAGGTCCCTCCATCTTGTCCCCTTGCTAAGGCCATTTCTAGGTTTAGCTAGAATCTAATCTCCTTCATGGAGAATCCTTTAAAAACTACCTTGCTTTATTCTAGGAACCAAAGTTCTAGATGTCCTAGGTCACTTATCCAAGCCTTCAGTAAAACAGCTGCTTTGTGTGAAACACCCCCCCCCCCATAACCCCATGCCCACCTCCCCACTGGCTAATGGATCTTGGTAGCTTCTGTTAAGATCCCTTGCTTCAGACTGCTTACTTCTCTCATGCCCCTGTGCCTGAGATGCCAGGATGAAGGTTCAGACTCTAAAAGCTCTATATTCTAGACACTGTCACAGCCAGGTACACAACACTTGGGTGTGGTCCCAGATGTCTGGAATAGACACCTTCAATTTGGCTTTATACTCAATGTGAATGTATGAATGGCCATGTCTGGTGAGCTTCCAGTATTGCCTGTTACAATGGACTTTAAAACTATGGAATCTTTGGACCTGTTGACACAAAAATTCAGCTCTTATCTCAAAGAGGATAAAAGAGAGTTCATCTAAAGCCAAATGTGAATGAGGCTGATCTGGGGGAAAGCCCTAGATTAAATTTGATAAGTTATTTCTCTGACAGTGAAATGAGTCAATTTAACTCAGATGTTGAAAATAAATTATATATATATACATATATATGTATACATATGCATATGTACACACACACACACACACACACACACATGCTTGTATATTGGAAAGGTACTCTGAGGCAGGTTCACTGGCCCTAAGAACCAAGGCCATAGAAATTGCTGAGGGGAGGGAGGGAGGGAGAGAGAGAGAGAGAGAGAGAGAGAGAGAGAGAGAGAGAGAGAGAGAGAGACCATGGAAAATTTAAACAAGAGAATAGCGAGATCATGAGCAAGAAGAAGAGTAGGAGAGAGAGAAGGGGGAAGAGAGACCATAATATCTGGATTATATAAAGAAGAGCCTCTGGGCTCTGAAGAGCCTCTGAGCCTTTGGGCTGGATAGCTCAGGGTTGGGGACAGGGTATGCCAGGTATAGACTGAGGGATGCTGCAAGAACCTAGAGGTCAGGTTACTTTGGTTTGTAAAATATGCACATCAGTCCCTTGTACCTAGAGTCTGAAACCAAACAATCCCAAATTCCATGTATCAATCAATATGATGAAGTTTTTATAGTAACAACAAAGAAAGTCCTAAGTTGAGGTACTTTTCAAGCACACTAGTGAAAACATCAGGTAAAGGGGTTACAGCGAATTCAGGACACCTCTGCTATAGGCTCCAGGTGGCATCTGATGACTCATGGGCTTCTGGTAGGAGGCAGCTAGGGTTTTATTAATGCATTCCTAAAGATTCTGTTAGTCACAGGATGTTACATCAGAAGAGAGGTGGCCACAGAATGACTATTTAGGGTGGTAAACATCCTAAGATAAATTACAATAACCCTGAACCTGCAACATTATGACCTCTGCACAGTCTCAGACGTTCTGTTCTATTACCAGTTTTGGAGATGATTCAGTGCAAGGTGCAGCTCCTTTGCTGGAACTTTCTTTTGAGGTCCCCACTCCCACTTCCTGGTAAACATCTAGATTGCCATTATTTAAGGCCTAGTGGAAAGAATATAATACCCCTGGCCTGGCGAAGAGACAGGACATTCTAGGTGCTCCAGATAGAACATTTTGTATCAATGTCCTCCCTTCTGCCCTTGAAGTGAGTTCATTTTAGTTGGGCCTGGCAATGACCTGGCCAAGAGACCTTGCCCCTTGGGAAGGCAGATTCACCTAAAGTCAGGCTACAATGGGACATGGTTCTGTTATAAACAGGAACAGAGTGCTGAATGATCAGAACTTGGGATGTACCTTAGATTATGTGAAAGAAGCCAGGCCCAGAAGGTGTGCACTGCTTGGCTCTGTTTACACAAAGTATCCAGAACAGATGAATTTGTAAAGATGGTGGGAAGATTGTCAGGGGTTGGGGGAGGGGTGAAGAGTGTCTGCATAATAGGAGTGACTTTGCCTCTGGAGGGATGGTGACACTTTCTGTGGAGGGATGGAGAGGTGGGCTTACAGACAGCACAGACTCGCTAGGCTTTTTACCTGGGCACAGGGACTATGGTCACGTGTCCTCCTGTTGGAACAGTAAGTGCTCTTCCTCAGGAGCCGCTTCTCCAGCCCTGACTGGGCTCACACTCATGTTCTTCCTGCTTGCCTGTCCCCAGTGCTGGGACTGCAGGTCGGCACAACCACAACCTGCTTAAGTCCAGGGTCTCTGTTATTGTATTCTGGTGTAGGACACCATCACCACATCTAGGTCCATGGTGTTTTCCTGTTTTGTATCAGCTGTAGTTTTGAAACTGAACACAGTGGGTTTGCACCATAGAAATGGCTCATGTATGCCAGGAAAGGAGGAATTGAGAGCCCCAAAGTTCATCTTTATAAACAAAGCTGGAGGGTAAGGGAGAGACTTAGAGTTTGGAGGCTGAGCTCTATGTCAGGGTAGAAGGGGCCCAGCCTCAACTCCAAATTCAACTGAAGAGAGGAGCGCCCCCAGGGACCAAATGTAGCATGACAGCCAGCAACTTCATGGTCGGGATGAGTGAGGACAGGTGCTTTGGGCTGGTTCTATGTGGTTTTCTTTGAAGGGCAATATCTGAAACAAAGTAGCCCAAAAACTGAAAATTATGAAGCTTTCCCCACTTAAAAGCCCAAGAATTTGTCATTAAGTGACTCCGTAGCCCTCTCTCTCTCTCTCTCTCTCTCTCTCTCTCTCTCTCTCTCTCTCTCTCTCTCTCTCTCTCTCTTTTAGACAGGGTTTTTCTGTATAGCTCTGGCTGTCCTGGAACTCATGAAACTGTGGATTTATTTGTGTTGATTTTAATTATTTTATTTTACTAATTTTTTGGTGTGGTGTGTGAGTTAAGGATCACTCCATTCTGACAATACCAAACTCTCCCAGAACCAGCTGTGTCAACATTGACAGACATGGCACTACTATTAATAGTCACACCAGCATGTACATGGATGGGTTTGGGTGGACTTCTGGACTCTACTCACACCTGTCCATCTGTATTATACTGGTTTTTTTGTTGTTGTTTTGTTCGGTTTAGTTTAGTTTAGTTTGAGACAGAATTTCAAGTAACCCTCGAACATTCTAAGACTTTGAGAATGCTCTTGAACTTCTGGTCCTATTTCCCCTGCCTTTGGAGTCTTGAGATTACAGAATTGCCCGACCAAATTCTGTGACTCTTCCAATTTCATGTGAATTTCAGTAGGAACCACTCCTTGCCCTCTTCATCCCCTCCCTCTCCTCCCTTCCTTGTTTCCTTCTCTCCTGACTCTCCACCCTCCACCTGACAATCTGAGATTGAGCCCTGGGATCCACACAGTAGAAGGAGAACTCTTGTACGTTGCCTTGTGACCTGCACACATGCACTTGTTACATGCACACGTGCACATAAACATACATGATTAATAAATAATAATTATTAATTAATTTTAAAATCCTTAGTCAGGGTTCTCTGGAGTCACAGAACTTATGGGTAGTTTCTATATAGTAAGGGAAGTTGTTAATGATTTACAGTTTATAATCTAACTCCCCACCAACGGTCAGCAGCAGCTGTGAATGGAAGTTCAAGGATCTAGCAATTGTTCAGTGCCACAGGCAAGCAGACAAAGAAGAGAGAGAATCTTCTTTCTTCTAATGTCCTTACGTTGGCCTCCAGCAGAAGGCATGGCCCAGATTATAGGTGTGTGCCACCATGCCTAGATCTGGGCCTTACTTTGTCCCAGATGACCTTGATCTCAGAGATCTCCTTGCTTTAGTCTCCTGGGATTCATAGCCACTATGCCTCAAGATCTCCATGTCAAGATCCAGGTCAGAAACTTGCATCTCCCAGCCTCAAGATCAGGGTCACAGGAAAGCCTTCCAATTTTGGATGGCAGTACATTCCAGATATAGTCAAGTTGACAACCAGGAATAGCCACTACAATCCATCCCTTGTCAACTTGACATAGAGAATGTCTCATGTCTACTTGAAACAATAAAAAGGTCATGAATATGCCTAACATGATACAACTATTCCTTCTATAATTGCAAACATATTTGTAAATTTACAATGGCCAATATCCCTTGGGAACATTTTTTTAGTATCTCAACTTAAATAGCAATTGACTTCAAAGAAATTAGAAGAAAGACAAATGTGTTCTTAACAAAATAAAACAGAAGCATTCATATTACTTTATAGTCCTCATTTCTGCCACTTGTTACATGGTCTTAGCTGGTATTTATTTATTTATTTATAAAGATTTATTTTACTATTTATTTATTTTTTATTTTTTCAAGACAGTGTTTCTCTGTATAGCCCTGGCTGTCCTGGAACTCACTTTGTAGACCAGGCTGGCCTCGAACTCAGAATTCCGCCTGCCTCTGCCTCCCGAATGCTGGGATTAAAGGCGTGTGCCACCGTGCACGGCTTTTTAAAATTTTTTATTTATTTTATTATTATACATAAGTACACTGTAGCTGACTTCAGACACACCAGAAGAGAGCATCAGATCTCATTACGGGTGGTTGTGAGCCACCATGTGGTTGCTGGGATTTGAACTCAGGACCTTTGAAAGAGCAGTCACTGCTCTTACCTGCTGAGCCATATCTACAGCCCATTAGCTGGTATTTATAACTACCTTCCTCTACTACCCATTCTGTATTTCCTCCACCTTCGGCAAGCACCTCAGTAGTTCTTGGCTCTTTTCCTGGAGGAGTGACCCATGCCTTCATTCCTGATGGGTCTGCATCCTTTGTCATTCTGCTTGGATTAGGCTGTGGTAGTTTCCCATTGACTTTAATCACAGGACATGATAGTACTAAGAGAAGCCCTAAGGGATCTCCTGTACTCTAGACATAATCCCGCTTACCTCTATTGTGAGAGAGGCAATCCAGTTTCCCCATGGTAATCTGGATCTAGTACTCCTCCTAACACTGTTAATCCTTTCTTAGCCTGTTGGTTTAANGGCATTAGAAGCCCAAAATGACCAGGGGGAAGTCTGAGCTTCCAGTTCAATGGAATGTTTGTTGTAGCTCCTGGTAGGAGCACTCCCCCCTCTGGAGCCAAAACTTCTAGGCCAGCAGAACCTAGAATTGTGGGGTCATTAAGCAAAAATTTTTCCTAGAGCATCTCTAGGAGTGATAATGAATAGAACTATTCCCTTCTCCACCCCTTGATTCCTACACCCATGGATCCTGGCTATAGGAGAAACTGTATCATATATCTGATGCTGATTCAAAGTATATACTGCTTTCTGAAAAACTCTGCCCAGCCCTCCATGCATCTGCTACATAATAGATTAAACCAGTGACTTACAGATGATGGGGAACATGGTAAGACCAGAGGATTCCATGATCACGCACCCTCTGTCATACTTCTCTGTCTGTGAAATGAGTTCCTTGGTCAGAAGCAATACTGTATTGAATACCTTGATGATAGATAAGGCACTCTGTGAGTCCATGGATCATGGTTTTGTAAGAAGCAGCATTATGTGCAGGAAAGGCAAATCCATAACCAGAATAGGTATCCACTCCAGTAAGGACAAAACATTGTCTTTTCCACGGAGGAAGTGGTCCAATGTAGTTAACCTGCCACCATGTTGCTGGCAGGTCACCTCAAGGAATAGTGCCATATCTGGGGCTCTGTGTTGGTCTCTGCTGTTGGCAGATCTGGCATCCAGCAGCAGCTGTAGCCAGGTCAGCCTTGGTGATTGGAAGTCCAAGTTGTTGAGCCCAAGTATAACTTCCATCTAGGCCACCATGGGCACTTTGTTTATGTGCACGTTGAGTAATGACAGGGATGGTTGGGGAAAGAGGCTGACTGTCCACTTGATTATTGAACGCCACATCAGCTGAAGTCACCTTTTGGTAAGCATTTACATGGAACACAAATATCTTCACATCCTTTGCTCATTTGGAGAGATCTATCCACATATTTCTTCCCCAAATGTCTTTCTCACCAATTTTCTAATGGTGATTTTTACAAACCCTGATCATCCAGTCAATCAATTGGCTACAGCCCATGAGTCAGTCCACTTCTTCTTCTAAACAACCTGTAATACCATGTGTATTGCCCAAAGTTCTGTTCACTGTGAAGATTTTCTTCACCTGTATCTTTCAGGGTTGTCTTGGAAAGGGGTTGTAATGCTGCAGCTGTCCACTTCAGGGTGGGGCCTGCATAACATGCAGAGCCATCAGTAAGCCAGGTCCTAGTATTCACTTCCTCAGTCATCAGATGGAAGGGAACACCCCATGAGGCTATAGGCACATGCTTGATAGCAGATGGCATTGTAACAGGGGTAGAAGAAACCATAGGCATTGGAGCAACTTCTTCATGTAATTTTGCTTGTGCCTTCAGGACCTCCTTGGGCCCAATCATGCATATGCCACATCTATTTGAAAATAGACTGCTGCTGTGCATGTCTTATTTTTATGACTTGGAGGGTCTGATAGCACCCAACTCATGATGGGTAGTTCAGGTCACATGGTAACTTGGTGTCCTACTGTCAAACATTCAGTTTCCCCTAAGGCCCAAAAGCAGGCCAAGAGCTGTTTTTCAAAGGGAGAATAGTNGGCATTAGAAGCCCAAAATGACCAGGGGGAAGTCTGAGCTTCCAGTTCAATGACATGTTTATTGTGGCCCCTGGTAGGAACACTCCCCTCTCTGGAACCAAAACTCTAGGCCAGCAGAACCTAGAATTGTGGGGTCATTAAGCAAAAATTTTTCCTAGAGCATCTCTAGGAGTGATAATGAATAGAACTATTCCCTTCTCCACCCCTTGATTCCTACACCCATGGATCCTGGCTATAGGAGAAACTGTATCATATATCTGATGCTGATTCAAAGTATATACTGCTTTCTGAAAAACTCTGCCCAGCCCTCCATGCATCTGCTACATAATAGATTAAACCAGTGACTTACAGATGATGGGGAACATGGTAAGACCAGAGGATTCCATGATCACGCACCCTCTGTCATACTTCTCTGTCTGTGAAATGAGTTCCTTGGTCAGAAGCAATACTGTATTGAATACCTTGATGATAGATAAGGCACTCTGTGAGTCCATGGATCATGGTTTTGTAAGAAGCAGCATTATGTGCAGGAAAGGCAAATCCATAACCAGAATAGGTATCCACTCCAGTAAGGACAAAACATTGTCTTTTCCACGGAGGAAGTGGTCCAATGTAGTTAACCTGCCACCATGTTGCTGGCAGGTCACCTCAAGGAATAGTGCCATATCTGGGGCTCTGTGTTGGTCTCTGCTGTTGGCAGATCTGGCATCCAGCAGCAGCTGTAGCCAGGTCAGCCTTGGTGATTGGAAGTCCAAGTTGTTGAGCCCAAGTATAACTTCCATCTAGGCCACCATGGGCACTTTGTTTATGTGCACGTTGAGTAATGACAGGGATGGTTGGGGAAAGAGGCTGACTGTCCACTTGATTATTGAACGCCACATCAGCTGAAGTCACCTTTTGGTAAGCATTTACATGGAACACAAATATCTTCACATCCTTTGCTCATTTGGAGAGATCTATCCACATATTTCTTCCCCAAATGTCTTTCTCACCAATTTTCTAATGGTGATTTTTACAAACCCTGATCATCCAGTCAATCAATTGGCTACAGCCCATGAGTCAGTCCACTTCTTCTTCTAAACAACCTGTAATACCATGTGTATTGCCCAAAGTTCTGTTCACTGTGAAGATTTTCTTCACCTGTATCTTTCAGGGTTGTCTTGGAAAGGGGTTGTAATGCTGCAGCTGTCCACTTCAGGGTGGGGCCTGCATAACATGCAGAGCCATCAGTAAGCCAGGTCCTAGTATTCACTTCCTCAGTCATCAGATGGAAGGGAACACCCCATGAGGCTATAGGCACATGCTTGATAGCAGATGGCATTGTAACAGGGGTAGAAGAAACCATAGGCATTGGAGCAACTTCTTCATGTAATTTTGCTTGTGCCTTCAGGACCTCCTTGGGCCCAATCATGCATATGCCACATCTATTTGAAAATAGACTGCTGCTGTGCATGTCTTATTTTTATGACTTGGAGGGTCTGATAGCACCCAACTCATGATGGGTAGTTCAGGTCACATGGTAACTTGGTGTCCTACTGTCAAACATTCAGTTTCCCCTAAGGCCCAAAAGCAGGCCAAGAGCTGTTTTTCAAAGGGAGAATAGTCTGCCGTTGATGGTAGAGCTTTGCTCCAAAATCCCAAAGGTCTCTTCTGTGATTCACCTACAGGGGCCTGAAAGAGACTCCAAACAGCATCTCTATCAGCCACAGACACCTCAAGTACCATCGGGTCTGCTGGATCATATGGTCTAAGCTGTAGAGCAGCCTGCATAGCAGCCTGGACCTGTTGAAGGGCCTTCTCCTGTTTCAGGCCCCACACCAAGATAGCAGCTTTCAGAGTCACCTGGTAAATGGGCCTGAGTAACACACCCAAGTGAGGGATGTGCTGCCTCCAGAATCCAAATAGACCTACTAAATGTGCTTCTTTCTTGGTGGTGGGAGGGGCAAGGTGCAATAACTTATTTTTCACCTTAGAAAGAATATCTCTGCATGCTCACTATAACGGGTGTAGCAGTAGTGGTTCACGAAGCTCTAATAGCCCCAAGTTCCTCAATACCCACCTCAATATTCTGGATTTCTGAATGGAGGACACACATATGCAGCCTTATATTTATTTATTTATTATTTTTTATCTTTAGTTTTTGGCTTTTTTGAGACAGGGTTTCTCTGTACAACCCTGCTGTCCTGGAACTCACTCTGTGGACCAGGCTGGCCTCAAACTCTGAGATCTGCCTGCCTCTGCCTCCCAAGTGCTGGGATTAAAGGTGTGTGCCACCACTGCCCGACCAGTCTTATATTTAAATATGCCTTAATCAACTCAATGGCTGGGCCACTTCAATCCTCCACATGGCTAGCACACTCTCCCCTCTGATATTCCTTAATTATTACTTACTAAAACCTCCACCCTGGCCACCCAGAACCAGGCCTGCTGCCCTCCAGGGCCATGATCCCCAACTCTTACATGTTGGCAGTCTCTCTGCTCTATACTTCTCAGGCCTGGACCTTCTCCTAACCCAGCATGGTGGTTGTTTTTCTTTCTCCATCCTCTGTCCTTGCCTGGGAATCCTCTGTCTCCTGCACAGTCGTTGGCCACTGACAGCTTTACCAATCAAAGCCAACTAGCATAGTGTCATCAATATAGTGCACCAATGCCATTGTGTGTGTGTGTGTGTGTGTGTGTGTGTGTGTGTGTGTGTGTAGGAGACAAAGGGTAAAGATCCCTTCTAACTAAGTTATGATACAGAGCTGGAGAGTTATAATATCCTTGAGGCAAAACTGTAAAGGTATAACTGCTGACCTTGCCAACTGAAAGCAAATTGCTTCTCGTGGTCCTTAGGGACAGGTTCTGAGAAGAAGGCATTTGCTAGATCAATAGATGCATACCAGGTACCAGGAGATATGTTAATTTGCTCAAGTAATGAAACTACATCTGGTACAGCAGATGCAATTGCAGTTAGTACCTGATTTAGTTTTCGATAGTCAACTGTCATTCTCCATAATCCACCTGTCGAATGCTCTGGCCAGATAGGAGAGTTAAAGGGAGATGTGGTGGGAACACCTTTCAAGTCCTTGATAGTGGCACTAATTTCTCCACTTCCTCCAGGAATACCATAATGGTTTTCATTCACTATTTTCTTTGGCAGAGGAAACTCTAAAGGCTTCCATTTAGCNTTTCCAACCATAATAGCCCTCACTCCACAGGTCAGAGAACCAATGTGAGAATTCTGCCAATTTCTAAGTCTATCTATTCCATTTATACTTCCTGGAACTGGGGAAATAACCACAGGATATGTTCTCGGACCTACTGTTCCTAGTAGGTCAGCAGTCAAAACTCCATTAATCACCTGCCTTTCATTACCTCCTAATTTAACTGGAGGGCCACATTATCCCTCTTTTTTTTCTGATACAGGTTTTCTCTGTGTAGCTTTGGCTGTCCTGGAACTTACTCTATAGACCAGGTTGGCCTTAATCTCACCGAGATCTGTCTGTCTGTGCCACCTGAGTCCTGGGATTAAAGGTTTGTGCCACCAGACTGGCACAAAGTTTTAGGAAGAAACTCCAGAGTCATTGCAAAGTTTAGGAAGACAGTAGAGCAGTAAGGTCAGATCTCCAAAGGAAAAACAAAACAAAACAAAACAAGTGAACAAGAAAACAGTGAAGTCTTTGAGTAATTCAGGAAAGTTAGTAAAGGTGACCAAAACAAGTTAAGGTCATGGAATGGTGCAGGTTAGGCTCCAGGAACAGCCAGACTTATTTGTAACATTATAGCATAAAGTTTATCTGCTTTCAAAATGGAGTCAGGTGTGTTCCTCATTTTTCTCCTTGACTTAAGTGTCCCTGTCAAATCCTAGATTTTCTTCAATAATGTTGTTGAGTGGCAATTGATAGGATAGGTTCCTGAAAAATGCAAAGTTTTTAAAAAAATTTTTTATTAGATATTTTCTTTATTTACATTT